>NW_027439280.1:0-216300 GCF_964188355.1 Buteo buteo
TTTGTTGGGGGGAATTTTCAGCTGGATCAGGCCTATAACGTAGTACTGCAAAAAAGCCAAGCAACCGGAGGGGGGGGGGGCAGGGGGGGGGGACATGACAACCCAACAAAAAAAAAAACCAACAAAAAAACCCCAAACACCACACCAACCCAGCCACTATGTATTCAGTAAGAGTACTACATCTATATGCCATCGCTTCTGAGAGGAGTGCAGGCAGAGGAGATCATCATCCGTGTTGGGCTGCAGGTTTCTCTCTGTTCTGAGCACCTCACCACATGCAACGTGTGCATGAAAAGGCATGGTGTGAAATGGAAAACCCTGCATAACAACATAGTGGCTTGGTTGATACAGCTTAACAATTGGCCATGAAAACAAACAAACAAAAAGACAGGACTGTACTTGAGAAATACCTGTTTGCTAACTTAATTCTTATCATACAGTCAGATCAGTCAACTGCAAACACAGTTACAGATATCTGTAATAAAATATTAATAGCTCTTGTATACTGCTTCCACAAGGTAATGTAGTGAAAAATGAATGTTGCTAACACACTTCCACATTTTCTCTTCTGTTACGGCTGAAAGCTTACACTGGAGAAAGCCAGTTTACTGCAGCATTATTCCTTTTTTCTTCCAGGAGGTATTTTTCCTTTAAACCTTAGAGAATAATTAAAATTCCTCACACAGGACAATGGTAAATAAGATTAGGGCATGCATTTCAAATGTAGCATACTAATGGCATTTTTGGACCTCATAATAAATCATCTCTATTCTCTGCAAGCAGTAGAGAAAATGGATAAAATATCTGAAATATACATCCCAATATATGAGTCCCATAACTTCACTCTTATCTTTCCATGTCTCTGACTTGCCCAGACATCTTGGCATTGTAGACAGAATATTAGCTTTTTTTATACATCACACAACAACCCAATAATCTCATTAACTGCAAATACTGTAGGAATGCAGCAGCCTGCTGATACCCACAAAACCATTTCAGCTTTTGCCAGGGCCAGTTGTCAGCAATAAGCAGCCAAACATACATTGCTCTATCTGATTCACTTTATCATTTCATTTTACAGCTTCTGTTTAGCACTGAGCTGATAGAAGAGAAATGTTTTAACATTCAATATGAGGACTGCTTATGTCAATACACTGAAGCTGCTTTGGTTTTGTACCTAACCTTTGGATGATCTCATCTCTTCCATAGGTTTCTGACATTTATGTTTGTTCTGAGTAGCTGCAGTTTACCCTACTGCAAACAGTAGGATCATGACTGGATATTTCCCTTATCTGATAGGTTTTCTCTCAGCTTGCTTTTCTTTTTCCTTCCATATAACATCAGCAGAAACCATTGCAGTGTTTTCCACCTCCCCTGGGCTATATCACACTGTATCTATTGAGACAACTACAAACCTTGTTTCCTGGTTTGGGGCAAATCCATTTCTCCTGATTCAACTTTGAGTTCAGGTAAATCTCAGCCCTCTGTTAAACCCTGGGAGGGTGAAATGGCCATGTGTATGCTATGCCTGATAAACCCTGTCCTAGTTTGCAAGAAATCCTGCTGGTTTTGCACATTAGACATTTCTTAATATTTCTTTCCTCTAGGAAATCATTTTGGCTAAACAAGGATAACAAATTAGTTTGTCTTCTAGTTTTCACAACTAGTAGAAATGAAAAGAGGAATAAAAGATTAAGGAATATGGAGTGTGGGTGCTTTTATTTTCAGGAAATTGCATAGATAAAAGAGAATTTTTTTCTTCCAACAGACATTCTCCAAATCCCCTTTAAGTTCAATTTTCTGCTGTACTTCCCAGATAAGCATTCAGTACTTCTTGGTTTTAGCTCATGCAATCAATATAAATCAGAAAATTGTTACCCTCTGAATGCTAACTAACACATTTTCTCTTTTCTCTTCAATAACTTCAGGCTAGAGCAGGTACTCCTCACGCGGGTTGCTGTTTGCGGTCTTCAAAGATGAAATCTTTATCATGGACTTTTGTTACTTTACAATCTTTACTATTGACTTTCAAGTTCCTGTGACAATGGAAAGGCTGTCACTTTGAGGCCAGCCTTCAAAAAACTTCAGCTTATTTACAGCAGCATGAGCTGAGCGTGCCAGCTGACTCGTGCCTTATTTCTGTGTCTGTGGGAAGGCTCCTTTTCTGCACCAGATGCACCACCAGCATCACACCAGCCATCACAGCCTGAGGGCAAGCGCAGACCCCCATGGGGTTGGCATTAGTGCTGGCTCAGCTCCCTAAACCTACTGCCAAGTAGGCAGCTGGAAGCTGTGAAGTTTAGTCAGAAATTTTGATGGAAAATGCCAAAAAGATAACTAAAAGCTGCCGAGGCTTTTCTTACATCAAGGACTCAGAAGTTCCACTTACAGAAAGCTTAGAAGTGAGATCAGCAATTCAGGGAGCTGGAGAATTTGATTATATGATAGCTCAGTTATTGTGATTGTAATGGCAACTCCACCTGAGGCTACAACCACTTCCCAGGTCAACTCAGCTGTTCAGGATGTATCTGGTCTGGAGGATCTTGTTTAGAAATAGCTGTTAACTCTTTTGGGGAAGATTTCCACGGCAAGCCAGCAAAATCAGTGATACAACAATATTAACAAATCTCACTCACACAAAAATCCAGTTAAATGGAGAAATAAATGCACACTCATTTCCCAAAGTACAGCACACGTGAAGTCCTCCCCTAATGGATGAGCACCAAAGTGGGTGCCTGAATCATTCCAATGACTTTCTAGCAGAAAGTATCATTGTATGCAGGACTTGGTCACCATTTTCAGTTCAGCACTTGGAAAAAAGCAGTAACCTGCTTTGAAGGGGAGTCAATCCATTAATTAATAATGGGAGACAAATTAAAATACGGTAGCATTAAAACAGTATGAGAAGGAAGGTGTGACTGAGGTACTGTTCACCTAGACACAGGCAGCTCCCACACAAGCACAGAATTACAAACAGGCTAAGGTGACAGCCACACAAGTACACCCTTACCCCACTGCCCAGGGCACTGCACCTCTGGGGGTGTCCCCACAACACTGTGCCTCCAGTGGTGCTCACAAGCTATTTCAGATTCAGCAAACCCCATACACTCCTCCTGCAGCAATTCAGCATTTTTTTGGACCCCAAAACGACTTGACATTACTCTTGAAGCTATCCAGCTCTCCAGAAGCTCTTAAAAAACAGACACTCCACAAGCACAAAAACCCCTCCAGATTTCCTCAGTCAGCCACAACTTTTCCAGTTTGTGACACAGCCTTACTCATCGTCTAGCTACAGCACGTTTTTACAGCTACAATCCATTTAGCTACAAAATATGGGTCCAAGCCACTTCCAGATTTTTCCCCCCAGAGGAAAACCTTCTCATTTAACCCACTTCTCAGCTTATCCTTCCGACAACATAGCCACACTGCTTATCAGAAGGAGCAGAAAAGACAGGAATGAAGAAAACAGACAGAAATAACTCTTTTTCTTCCAGAAATTTCAAATGCTATCATTCTCTTATTGCTAGGCATCCTGCTCACCTCCTCCTCCATGCAAGTGTGAGCACCAGCAAGGGTACAGGTCTCAGAGGTATTGCACATAGTGCTGCTTTATAGCTGTCGTTTCTGATTAAAAGCTGCAGGTGTACTCCACTCGAGCGAGGCTGGATCTCTCTCCGGGACTGCCGTCAGTCCGCATAAGGCCCCTACATAAAACAAAAAGAAAAAAAAAAATGAAACGCTGCAGCTCTTTGTGTTCATCTGGCTCAGCAATGAACATCTAAATATAAAATGTTTATTGTCACTTAAGGTGAGCTCTGTGTCCCAAGCCAACGAGTTGGCATCCTGCAAAGCCAGGCATATATTTGCAATTGTTGCCATCCAATAGTTTGCATTGTTATGAACTAGATTTAATGGTTACACTCTGTATCTATTACCCATTTAAATTACTCTTCCAGCATGTGAATATTAAACACTGGAAAAGGCAGATGAATGCCTGTACAAAACTACAGTAAGAAAAGAAAGATTCTAACAAAATGTTTAATAGAAACAAGTGGCACCCTGACTCCAGTGATGTTTCACTCCTCTCTGCTGAGCCCAGAACTGGATGACATTGTTCCAAACTTGTTAGCGTAGAATCATAGAATAGTTTGGCTTAGAAGGGGCCTTCAAATGTCATCTAGTCCAACCCGCCCCCCCCCCCCCCCCGCAATGAGCACAGGCATCTTCAACTAGGTCAGGTTGCTCAGAGCCCTGTCCAACCTGACCTTGAAGTTTCCAGGGATGGGGCATCTACCACCTCTCTGGGCAACCTGTGCCAGTGTTTCACTACTCTCACTGTAAAAAATTTCTTCCTTATATCTAGTCTGAATCTACCCTTTTTTAGTGTAAAACCATTACCCCTTGTCCTATTGCAACACTCTCTACTATAAAGTCTGTCCCCAGTATGCCAGTAAAGAAAACATTTCCATCCTTACTATTGTCCTGTTTGAGTCTTGATTTATGAGATCTAAATTTTACACATGAAAGCATTCTTAAGAAAATCATACAAATTAGTCCCTCTGACCTAAATGGCAATAGGAAAAAAAAAAAAAAAATAAATAAAAAATCACATCACCAAGCTGCTTTTGATAACTTTTTTCCCCACAAAAACTTTCCTGCAGACCAGGTGTTCTTCCATGTTTATTTTCAAATTTTTCTTCCATCTTTCAAACTTAAGGGGAAGAGATTCAACATTTTTGAGCATGATTCCAAGTGCCATGAAGAATTATTGCACTGGGGAGAAAGGAGGACTTTCCGCTCAAATTTTATTTTCTTAATTTGGTTGGTTGTTTTTTTTTTTTTTTAAATCTCATGCCCAGGACATGGACATCTTTCCATAGACTATTTCTAAAGCTGAGTGCTTGGAAAAGTCCTGTCATCAGGACACTGCAGCGGTGTTCAGATCATTCTGCACTGGAGAGTCCAACATCACCAAAAACTTCCTGAGAAATTTTGAAGGAAAAAAAAAAAATCTCTATTTTGAAGGAAAAAAAAAAACCCTCTATTTTGAAGGGAAAAAAAAAACCCTCTATTTTGAAGGGAAAAAAAAAACCCTCTATTTTGAAGGGAAAAAAAAAACCCTCTATTTTGAAGGGAAAAAAAAAACCCTCTATTTTGAAGGGAAAAAAAAAACCCTCTATTTTGAAGGGAAAAAAAATATCTCTATTTTGAAGGAAAAAAAAAAATCTCTATTTTGAAGGAAAAAAAAAAATCTCTATTTTGAAGGAAAAAAAAAATCTCTATTTTGAAGGAAAAAAAAAGTCTCTATTTTGAAGGAAAAAAAATATATCTCTATTTTGAAGGAAAAAAAAAATCTCTATTTTGAAGGAAAAAAAAAATCTCTATTTTGAAGGAAAAAAAATATCTCTATTTTGAAGGGAAAAAAATCTTTATTTTGAAGGGAAAAAAAAATCTCTATTTTGAAGGGAAAAAAAAATCTCTATTTTGAAGGAAAAAAAATCTCTATTTTGAAGGGAAAAAAATCTCTATTTTGAAGGGAAAAAAATCTCTATTTTGAAGGGAAAAAAAATCTCTATTTTGAAGGGAAAAAAAATCTCTATTTTGAAGGAAAAAAAAAATCTCTATTTTGATTTTAAAATACAGCATTGTCAGGAACAATTATCCCTCATTTTTCTCATTCTCTTCTTTTGCTATAGCTTCTGGGAGGGAGCTATCCAGCTGTCATTTCCTCCTTAGCATGACACTGCATTTCTTTGTTGCAGCCAGCTCTAGGAAGTCATTTGGACAGTTAGTGTCCAGCCTGTAGAGGACAAGTCCAAGTCTCCCCACCAAGTGACACTGTAAGGACATCATGCTGCCATGGTCCATCCTCACCATGCAAGGAAGAAAAACAAGTCAAAAACGTTTTACTAGTTCGGGTTCCCCTGAAGACAGGGAAGGGGGCCAAGATTGTGCAAAGTTAATCGTGCCAGGGTGCGTGTACGAGGGGTCCCCGTACACGAGGGTATGACAGTCCCTTGGTACAAGACCTGGGCACAAATGTCCTTCATAGCACTGGGGTGGGAGGGAACAGTCATCATTCAAGCACATCCCTGCGTGGCTCCTTTGGACTGTACCCCTGATCCCTCCTATGTACCTGAACTGCTCGTCTGGATTTCTACAGCAGCTGTTGACACCCTTCCTTGGCCTCCTCCCAGCAGAGCTTCCCTGCTCCTGCAGGGCTGGCTGGCAGAAAGGCCCACAGGACCTCCTGCCATCTTCCAAAGCAACAATCCCCGTAAAATGCAATGGATCCCAGAGGTGTTCAGTGGCAGCAGGAAGAAGCAAACAAAAAAACAAAACAAAAAACCCCAAGAACTTTCTAGCATGAACAACTGAAAAAAGATCCTTTGAATCACCAGATCTTCTCTGCTGCCCATAGTCAGTTCTCCTAAACTCCCCTAAAAAAAAACCACAAACCACAAACCAAATCAAAAGAAAGAGAAAAAAAAAAAAAAACACAAACCACAAAACCAAAACAAAAAACCCCCAGTGAACAAAGATCCTCACATTCAGCCTCCAGTGAATAAGGGCAGGGAATGAATTATGGGATAGCAGATCCTTCACAGACCAAGCCTGCCTGCTCTCTGCTCTCATTTTATTGCGCAGCATCTGCCTGCTGCTCCTGGCCCAGCAGTAGCCACTGCCACGACGCTACCTGTCATCGGAGAAGGGTGGCAGCTTCTCATAGGGCTTAGAGGCACAGTCTGACACATCATGAAAGTCATTCCCTTTCTTAGTCACTAATTGAAGTTGGTATTGCAATTTTCCTCTCTGACCTTTGGATTCTTGCAGCACGGGCATTACTGTAAAAATCTCCCAGCATTGTAGTCTGACCATTACAGGCTCTTATTTCCCATAACCTGCTCCCAGTGCAGCCCACTGACAATCCTCCCGATGCGGCAAACGCCAGAAACATCTGTGGTAGCAGATTCCCCCCAAGTTAAGGGAGAAGCTGGAGAGTGGATCAGCCTGGTTTGGTGAGAGCCCCTGCTAAATATTGCTAAATGCTTCTCTTCCCTGTCCCTCTGCTCCTGCCCTTGTGGGTGCTGTGGTCCCAAGAAATCTTCAGACAAGGGGTTTCACAAACCCTGGCCCTGGCTACAGCCCAGTCCCAGGGAGCTGCAGGAACACCCCAGATAAATGTGTGTGTGTGTGCACACACCATCCTCAGGCACTGGGACCACCGAGGTCCCCAAACACTGTGGTCCTCCCTCGCAGGTGCTGGGTAAAAGGGTGTTTTAAGGGGATTCCAACCAGTCTTGCACGAAGGAAACAGCCTGGAAAACAGCCTAAACATTTATGTAAACACCATGGAGAAGGGGTGCATGGGTATATACAGAGAGATTTTAATCTTCAGCTTTTCCAAAAGAAATAAGCACCGAAAACAAACAAAACCCACCCCAATTAGATGAGGGGTAAGCTTTCAACACCTCTGATTTGACCACACCACCTAAAAATAACCGACAACCATCACACCCTAGTGATCATCATAAAAAAAATTGTATTGAAGGCCTCCCCAGTACTAAGTTCCAATCAGATAGTTCAGAAACTCAGATTAAAAATAGACAGAACTCCACTCTTTGTTCTGAAACAAGTGCAATCATTTAAACTACTGTTAATAATATGTCATTGCCAGGTAGTTGCCCTCACAAGATATCTGACACCTAATCTATTACCATCAGCTTATATTCAACTAAAAATGAGATGCAACAGCATTTAAAGCTATACAGAGCTCTTTCAGCTGGATAAAAAAGCATGAACACATTTTCTTCACTCCTCTCAGTCTGGCTCATACCTCAAGGTCTGCATAGGTTGCAGAGGGTGATTTTTAAATTCCTACAGTCTTCTCAGAGTTTAAGCTTTAAGTTAACACGAAAAGATAGATTTGAGCTTCCAACACTGCAAGATACCGCTGTAATATGGCATCAACAGTCATGCCATTTTAATCAACAATGTTCCTATTCAGTGAAGCACATTTCTGATCTTCAGCCAAATCATGCAAGAGAAAATTGCATTCATACTCCCTGGTACTGCTGCTTCTCAGTAATCCATTACTGCATTGAAGCAGGTCAAAAAACCTGTCTCAAAGACACTTCTGCTATCAGATCTTCAGAGGAGGGGCAGAAGGGGCAAAAAGCAGCACATCTCCAGCCCACAGTCCCACCAGGGCTCCTTTACTCACAACTAGGGACACTCATGGACCTCAGCAAAAATGGGACAGTGGTGAAACACACTCCCAGAAGGCAAGCCTTCTTGCCTCCCCCGAAAAATGAAGCCAGACCTGCCTAAAGCTGAAAACAAGGCTGTAGAAAACATTATTCTCTGCAAACCGCAGAGAGCCGTGCTCTGCAGAGGGAAAGCTCCCATCTAGCTGCCTGCACAGGCACGTACCTGGGACAGAGAGCAGAAATCACAATTTGGCATCTCAGACAGGGACACAAGAACCCCCTTCCCTGCCTGCTACTGATATTCAGCACGATACCGAGATGATGAAGAGTCAGGCAATGTCCGAGATTCTGATTCATCTCTGATAATCAGAAAGTAGCTTTACCTGCACCCTGGGACCAGCAAGCAGCCAGCTCCTTCAGCACCTAGACATTTTGTTGGCAGTGAAAAGCTTCATAATCTTAAGCCTTTACTTCCAATTCAAATACTTCATTTACAAACAGCAAATAATATTTAAGTGCTGTTAGTACTGGGCAGATAAACATCTAGTATCTTTGGAAGAGAGGCAATCCACAATCTGAAGGAAATACAGCATGGCTTCTTCTGCCTTTTTATTTATTTTATACTTAATGCATTATTATCATCCTACAAGATGTGTACTATTTTGGTTCAGTAATTAGGTTTCTTCTCACAGTTGCATCCAGGAAGACAATCTCTTCTGGAAGTTGTCTTTTCTGTCGGTGAATAATTAAAGGAGTATTTTTGGCAGGACATTTTTCTCTCTTCCATCATCTTGGGTTTTGGTTTGGTTTGGTTCTTTTATGCCTAAGCTCTTGTTTCCAGCTTTTGTATCCACCTGTGTTTGCACTGTGCTTAGTCAACACCAAAGCCCAGACATCACATATTTGCAGTCTTGGCAAGTTTTATGAGTCCTGACAACTGTGTAGCTGAATTTCTCACTAATCTTTCAGCAGGACCATAACCCTCAGAACCTCTAAAAGAACTTTTACCCCTAAATTCTTGTGTGCCATGCGCCCATCGACTGAATAGCACTCCACAAAGCACTGTTAAATCTTTCAATTTCCAGGAAGTACATACAAATTTTATGCCACATTTGAGAAAAGAAAATCAGCTCAGTAGTAGAGACAAAACAGAGAATTGGTCAGATGACAGGAGTGATTTAAGGTTTCAGCAGATCACTAACTGCACTCAAGTCAAAATCTCAATGAAAGCAAAGATAAATCTCTTTTTGGACTTATTAGCAAGTGTGTCACCAAAACAAGAGTTCTCAAACCAAATCCCTAAACCTCAAAAGTGTTTTGGGAAAATGTATTTCCCCCCCCCCCCTCAATGTTGCTTCTTTACTTACAGTTGTGTCTCATTTTTTTAGCTTTCCCCCCTACCACAGGATCACAACCCTAAGAGATGCCAATACCCTGACACAGATTTCCCCAAGAGCTTTGGCATTAGCACCAAATGCCACAATGCCAGTAAAGTCATGAGAGTCAGCAGAACCGATAAGCAGTGGAGATCCCTTAAATTACCTTTTCCTGGCACCCTGAACTGCCTCTCCACACAGAGAATGAACTGGGGCGACAGCTGGGGTCGACAGGTGGCGACTATTCCTGCAACTCCATCCCGACTCTTGCTTGATTTCTGCCTTTGGCTTCCCGAGGGCAGGCAGATGTTCGGCCACTGCCAGGGAAGCAGAGCTTCCTCACGCGTAATGGTGACCTGGGAAGAGAAGCACCACAACCCTCAATGCCCACCCTTCATCCTTGTCTCCCTGAGCGACGGACCTCCCCTCCCACGGCATTCCTGCGAGCAGTCCTGTCCCATTCCCTGCCCGCTGCAGACCACCCACCTGCAATTAGCAAGGGCGGGCACCAAATGAACTCCTCCTGGAGCCTTGCACAAGTGCTTCCACTTCAAGAAGCACAAGAAGAAGCGGGAGGGCAAGACGGGTTCCCGCCGAGCCCCCCTCGTCCAAATGCCTGCCGCTGGAGAACGCCCAGCTCAGCCGCTTGCCCTGCGCCTGGCACACTCAGCTCCCAGGACTGCCGGAGCCCTCGGCACTGCAGGTGCCTAGAGGAAACTCCTGGCCCCAGGAGAAGGCCCCACCTTCTTCTCCCATGGGTCAGCACAGCTGGGGAGGGCTGCCAGTCTCCTCCCTTCAGGCGGTGCTGCCTCGGAGGATCGCTCCCCTCGGCTGCCACTGTGCCCTGCTTTGGGGCCCGCCCTTCCCTGAGGCGATGTTTCCTCCGATTGGCTGCATGAGATCGCTCCTCCCATCCAGTGATGGGTCAGGCGGCTCATCAGTCATCTCTGCTTTGCTCTTGCCAGCTGTGATTGGTGGAGCGGGCATGCCCCGCCTCCAACCAACACCCCCCCCCACACACACCCGGCAGGGAGCCCGGCTTTTTCCCCTCTTGCCACCTCTCCTGCAGGCCTCGAAGCTTGACTGGTGGGTTACCTATCGATCACATGCCTTGCCCCCGCCTCCTCAAATGCGATTGGCTGTCCTGGGCCCACTGACTCCCCAGGGACTGCTGGGTGGAGGTTGCCAGGCAACGAACTCCACCTTTAGGGCTGAGAGCCTCAGCATGGAGCTGTGGGCCCTGAGGAAAGGCTGGGGGTCATCAAAGGCGGGTTTGGACCCGAAAACCGAGGATTTCGGCCCGAAACAGGAGGCTCTGGGCACTACAAAGGATAGGCGCGATGCTACAGCTGACGCTGGGGACCCTGAGAAGGAGGGGAACCTCTTGGTTCCTCTGCCCTTTGCCCCAGGGTGCCGTGTATGGGGCAGGACTCTGGACTCGGGGAGAGGGAAACTTCCCCTGGGTCACGGGCAAGGCTGTGCCAGCCCAGAGCACGCAGGAGGTTGCCACCTCTGAAGACCGGAACGAAGGAAGACTGGCCAGCTTGGCCCTTGCCGGTGCCCCCGCCACAGCAGGAGCCCCCCTCAGCCTGCTGTTCAACCCAGAAAGGGGCTCCGTTCCCGCTTACATCCTCACCTTTACCAAGGAACACCTTTAGGAAGGACTGGGCAAGGCGGAAGCACGTGCTTCCTTTGAGCGAACTTTGCAGAGCGTTCCGTTTGGGTCACGCGCGTGTGGTGGGACCCGCGGGACAGGGGGCTGAGGCTCACGTGGGCTCGCAGCCGGGCCAGCGTGCACAGCAGCCCAAGGGACAAAACCACGTCTCTGCTGGTGGCCTCCCTGTGTGGAGCTGCCCCTGCCCCCTGCAGATGTGCGGAGGCTCGCTGGGGGTGAGGAACAGCACCAGTGGGGCCTGGGTTAACGGGCAGGGGTCCGATGGGCCAGCCAGATGCTACTCTCCGTCCCTCTGCTCGGCCCCTGTGCCGCTGCTGACCCTTTAAGGTCCCCCCGCCATTCCCCACTCGTCCCCCAGTGCCCCCCTTCCGCCCCCTGCCCACACACCTGTAACCTCCTGTGACCCCCTCGGTTCCCCCCAGTGCCCCCTACTCCCCCCAGTGTGTCACTGGGCAGTGCTGTGGGGGGTCCCAGCGTGATGGGACACCGGGAGGGCGAAGCCTGCTGTGGCGATACGGTCGGGGCTCTCACCCTTCCGATTCTCCCCCGCCATCCCCCTGGGGGGCAGGGAGCAAGCGGCTGTGTGGTGCTCAGCCACCGGCCAGGCTTAAACCACCACAACCTGTGAGCAAAAGAGTTACCTACCCACGGACGGATGGACGGGGAGAGTGCTCATCCTTCCTCCTCCCTCAGGGTGCAGGCATCCCCTGTATCACACCGGGGCGCACAAAAGCCTCAGCAGTCCGGCTGCTGTTGGAGCCCCTTCCAAAGCTTTTTGGGGCGAGCTGACGCATTCCTACCGCCCAGCACGGCGGTTGGGTTTATACCGTTGCCATGAGCGAGGGGATTCTGCAGAAACTGCCCGGCACTCGCTGTGCAAGGGTGATGGCCGCAGGGAGCAGCAAGCTGCAGGTGATGGTGGCTGCATACGGACCTTCAGCCCTTCCTGGCCACCGTGTCTGCCTACATCTTGCCCTCGCTCGGAGCTCATGGGGCTGCTCCTCCAAGGTAGCCCAAACGCACCAGGACGTGGTCCTGGGCAACCTGCTCTAAGGGAGCCTGCTTGAGCAGAGGGCTTGGACGACCTCCACAGCTCCCTTCCAACCTCCACCCTCCTGTGCAACTCTGTGCCTTGCTTTCACTCCTAAAGCACCTGAACCCAGCCCTCATGCGTGCCGGCAAGGATGCTGGGACAAGGCACAATCCCAAACTCCTCCCCGAGGGGTCATCCTCAAACAGCAGCTGCCCGCTCCAGAACAGCCGATGGCGGACACAGTCAGAAGAGAGAAAAACCGTTTTATTGAGAACATTAACTGCGGTGGGGGGCGGGCCCAGGGCTCACAGGGGTTCAGCCAGTAACAGGAAAACGGCACCTACAAGGACAGAGTCAGAGAGCGCTGCTGAATGCACAGCGGCAGGAAGAGGCAGGGTTTGGTTGCCCTCTCTCTGGGGAACACCGTTGACGAGGAATTGCTCATAGCCCAGAAGAGAGTGAGCTACGGCTGGCATTGCCAAGGGGAGGGCTCTGGTGCCTTATCCCCACGGGGAATGCCCTTAGAGAGCTGTGCGCGCGCAGAGATGCACAGGGCCCCTGTGCCACGCAGCAGGGCTCGATGGGGAGCCCCTGGGGAGCGGCCACGGGGTTCTTGCCAGACCCTGCGCAGCACCATCCCTCGCCGTGCCTTGCCAGCGGGTTGGCCTGACTTAGAGCAGTGCTGAGAGTTGGATGGGCAGCAGAGCCTGGTACACACCTGGGCTTCTTGACCTGCCGGACCTTCCTGCATCTTTTCCGTTTGCGATCCCCCAATCTGTTTTCTCTCTTCCTCCTCTTGTTTTCGGCACAGCTTTCACTCTCCTCTCCCCAGGCCTCTTTCCTCCGTCGGTTTCTTCTCTTTTCCTTGTCCTGGGGAGAGCCTGCAAACCTTTCCATCCCACAGTGTGCTTAGATAGGTAAGGCCATGATGCAGCGGAGACAGTTCTGATTTTAAGCAAAAGTGACTTGTTTTACCTTCTTTCCTCTGAAAGGCTGCCCAGTTGTTGCGGACGTAGCAGGGGCTCTGCCGTGCTCTCGAGGGTGGCTGGAGGCAAAGCTGGAGGTGCCTAAACCAGAAATGTTGGAGTTAAGGGGTGGCAAGGGACGGCCTGGAGTAGTAAGGGACTGCTTGCCAGATTGCCACCTTAGCTCTCTGGGGAAGATGCTGCTTTGCATCATCCACATTTTGCACAGTCCACCCGCCCCAAAACACACTTGATGAAACTGTGATGAAGTAGGATCTGAGCAAAAGCCCTCTCAAGTTGACAGCTACTCCCCGCTGTCTTTTTGTAGGTATTTGGATGGATTAAGCACATGCCTAATGCATTTGAGAAAGGACCTTCCCAGTTTTCTGTACAATGTACGATTCCGGGGGGGAGGAAGAGGAACAACCCCAAACACACAAGCCATCGGCTGGCCGGAGGAGGCCCAGCAGCTACTTGGCCTCCTCAGAAACTACCCTCCTACCTGAGAGACGCTGTCACGGTGCTTGTGGAGCAGAGCTGACATACCTCTGTCGTTTTGGACTCTGCCACCGTGTCTCCCCCAGCTCCTTTGAGGATGTCCAGAGAGGGGGATGCATGCAGAATGGCTTCTGCCTGGTGGCCCTGGTCTCCTCTGCCTGCAGGGCCACTTTGCTCTTCCAAAGGCAGGTCTAGAAAGCAAAACCATGTGCAGCAGTGACGCCTTGGAAGTAAGGCACGCCTAAAGCAAAACCCACCCCAAGCCCTACACCGTTTTTCTTCTTGACGTTGAGGTTTCTGGTATCCCGAGCCCCAGCCTGGGACAGCCCTCAGTTCCTCCTCATACCTGTGGCTCCGTCCATGGGGGCTGGCGACTCGCCGGCTGATGGACAGGAGCGGCCAGCCACCTCCTCCCCAAAGATGTCACTGCAATATTCAATCATAAACTCCACCAGCGTGTTCACCTGCACAAATCAAAGCCTTGGTCTCAACCCAGCTGCCTGAAGTTGTCCCAAGCAGCCTTTCCCACTCCCGACCCTTGCCTCTGCACAGACGGCTGTGGCTGCGGGGCTGCCTTTGCAGGCAGCCACCCCACCGGCATTTGCTCAAGGGAGGAGGCAGCCAGGGACCTCTGAGCAGCCAAGCTCGGATGGGCCGGCAAGGCTGCAGCCGGCTTGCCAACACAGCGCACCTTCTCGGTCACCTCCAGCATGGCCTGGAGCGGGAGCAGGTCCTCGTTGGGTGGGCTCAGCAGATTTGGCCCAAGGCAGATGGCCAGGTTGCTGGTGGTCATCCTGCTGGTGGCTGCGCTGTGGCCGATGTGCTGGAGCAGCGAGAGTAGCCGCTTGAGGAGGAGGAGGTTGGCTGCAGGCAACTTCTTGGCCACCCTGAGGGAACGGGAACTCAACGTTAATAGAGCAGATGTTGCCCACAGCCATCCCCCAGGCTTGCCCAAGGCAGGGGGGAGCCAGCAGCTGAGTTGTGCAGCTTCCCAGGTGCTCTCAGCCAGCGGTCGGTGCTCCTGCAGCTCAGGAAGGAAGCACGGCGTTCCTTCCTAGATCCTGATTTCCCCCAAGCCCAGGCAAGGGAAGGCTCCCTCTCCATGCCCTTTCCCCGAAACCTAAGCCCACCCCAGCAACAGCAAGCTGCCAGAAGACAGAAGACGCAGCTTTTTAAGGAGACCGTCCCTTTGCAGGCAAGTCCCAGGCCTCTACCCGTCCCTGCTCAACAGGCGGGCTGCTGCCCGCACTTACGCTTTCAGCTCGGAGAGCTTCTCCTCCTTGCCGGTCCTCTCCATGGCTTGCATCCAGTCCTCGTAGAGGTTGTTGACGAGCAGCTTGTCGGGGATGCTTCGGAGGAAGTCCTACAATGCCAAGGGCTCCGGGTGAGCCTTTGAAGTTTCCAGGCCGGCCAGGAGCTCCTCCAGGCGCAGGTCAGAAGCGCTCACCTTCAAGACGGCGGCCAGCAGGAGCGCAGGCTGGCTTCCCAGGTCGACGCGTGCGCCGCGGTCCAGGGCCTCCCGCAGCTCCCGAAGTTCGGTCCCGCCGGCGGCTCTGCGGAATATCCCCTCCGTCGACGGTCCTTCCCGGCGCAGGACAGCCAGCAGCTCCTGCAGGAGGGGCAGGAGGACAGTTGCTTGGCCGAGGAGCTGCCTTCCAACAGCGGTGGCCAGAGCACTGCCCCAGAGCGAGCTCCTTGCTGGGGGTGAAGAGCCCAAGCCACCATCCCCGCAGCTCCTGGGGACGCCCTGTGGAGCAGCCGGAGGGAGGGCTCCCACCGCCTCTAGGGAGCATCTGGAGGGCTGGGGACCCCCCCGGCCAGGCTGGCTTACCTGGATGGGCCGGGGCAGGGAGCCGTCCTCCCCGCAGAGGGCTGCCAGGGGCTGTCCAAAAAGCGCCCTGCCACAGCCGGAGCCCGCCTGCCCTGGCGCCTGGGCAGCGGCCGGGGTCCTCCGCAGAGCAAAGGGCCAGGGCAGCCCCATCCTCCTCCTGCTCCTCCTGCTGTTTCCTCCTGCTGCAAAGGAAAACAGAGCAAGATCCCGTCAATGGAGACTGCCAGGCCGCTGCTCCCGGAGCCTGCCCTGCCTGCAGCGCGGTGCTGAGCAGTGAGGACGAGCAGGGAGCCAGCAGCTGGAACCGCGGCTCCAGCTCAGCGGCTCCATCTCGCAGGCTCCTGAGAGCCGGCATGCCACCGGGACAGCCTGTCCCAGCCCTCGCCCTGCCCTCCTCCAAGCCGTGGGCAGCAGCAGAGGCTCCGTGTCCCCGCAGAACCACGTCCAGCGGCCGCTGCCCAGCGGGTGTCTGTGCTCGTCCAGGTGATGTCCTGCCTTGGGGTGCCGCACCTGCATGGCGACACTCAAGGGACAAGTGAGCACAGCTCAACCATTTGCAGGAGGTTGCCTTCCTTTCCAAAACTCACCTGGTGAGCGGCAAAGTCCGCCTCCCTTGTTCCCAGATGGGGCTGTCGGTGGCCCTTGCTTGGGATGATCCTGCAAAAATGAGATTGCGCTTAGAGAGCATCCCCGCAGCAGAAAGGGCCGCCGGCGAGCTGCCGCCCGGCACCAGCAGCCTGAGCGCAGCAGAGCTGGGACCCTGTGCCCTGTGGGGCTCTCTGCCCTGCATGGCAGGATTCCCCCCAGTGCCACCAGTGAGGATGTGCTGGCATTCCTGGTGGCTCCCCAACCCTCTCCACTCCCCGAGTGGCACCATGAGACCCTCCCCACAACCTCTCCCCACTTGCCGCACATGCCGGCACAGCCAGAGGTGGGCGAAAGGCAGCCGTTCTCACCTCTGCCTGGCCCTCGATCAGCCTCTCCAGGCTCCCGGCGCTGAATGTCCTCCACTGGGCAAGAGAGAAGGAGCGGAGGAAGGTGAGCAGCGATGCCTCTGCTGCTTGCTCGGCTGGAGGACCAGGGCTCGGGGACAGAGCCCAGATTGGGGAGACACTCACGGCGTGGCGGTGGCTCAGCTGCTTCTCCAGGGGTTTGAGGGAGGGGAGATGGGTCACCCGGGCTTGCTTTGCTCCTTCTGGTGTCCTGTGGACCGGGAAGGGACAGGGAGAGAGCTGGCTGAGCCCCGAGCTGCCCCTTCTCTCCTGTCAGGCAGCTCTCCCCGAGAGCTCCTGGCAGCTGCGAGGGCACCTCTCCCCAGCTGGGGAGCTGTGTTCTCCCATCAGGCTGCGCCTGGAGCATCCCCCTTTGGCTTACCCCAGCAGCGTGCCCACCCACAGCTCCTTCAGCGCCTGGGAGCTGCAGAAAGAGAGGAGAACCAGCGTCAGGCCCCGCTGCTTCAAAGCCCGTGGGCAGAGGCGTGTTTGTGTGTAGCCCTGCGCCGTGGGGAAGGAAAGAGGGGCAGGACGAAGAAGCCCCGTGGGGCAGGACAGGGACTCTGCCCAAGCCCTGGCTCCCTGTGTCCTGCCAGAGCAGGACTTTTGCCCTTCTCTTCTGGGCACGGTTGGGAACCTCTCCCACCCAGCCAGGGGATGTGGCACCACGACTCACCCAAAGGCGACAACGCATGAGCCGGTGGGCCAGACGAGGATGAGGATGTCCTCGTCGCTGCCTTCCTCCTCCTCTTTTTCCTCCCCTGCTGCCTCCTTTCTGCCGCTCAGCACCCACAGCTGGTCCAGGGCCAGGCGGAGCTGTGGGCGCAGGCTGGTGCCGCGTCTGCAGAGAGCAGAGAGGAGAGGCAGGCGGTGAGCTGGGGGTGTCCTCCTCGGGGTCCCCCCGGGCCGAGCCCTGTCCCCCACCTGCCCTTGGGACAGACATCGATGGGCGCATCCAGCACCAAGGGGCCGGGGCCTGGGGCTGGGGCCGGGGTGTCCCGGGGCTGGGGCCAGGGCCAGGGCTGGGGGAAAGGCAGCTGGGCTCTGAGGGTCTTACTGCAACTTGGCGATCACCAGTTCCTCCTGGAGGAGGAGAAGGCGTCTCTCGCTCCTCTTGCGGCCCCGGGTCAGCCGCACGTCCGCGCTCAGCACCGCCTCGGCATCGGCGAGAGCCTCCCTGCAGAGCAGAGAGCGGCGGGCATGAGAAAGGCCGCTGCCACCGCGGGTCCCGGCCGTGCCCCCGAGGCACAGGGAGAGCTCACCTGGAGCCGCAGCAGCAGTTGGCCTGGCCCATCCTGCCCGGGAGAGGAGGACCCTCGCCGTGGACCGAGGACGCGGGCCAGTCGGCGACAGCGGGGATGGGAGGCGAGGTGCCGGTGCCGGTTCGGTGCCGCTCGGTCAGATCCTGCCTCCTCCCAGCGCTCCTGCGTGCCAGCACAGCTCCGTGCTGCTGTCTCTGGCGGCCGTGGGCTCCAACTGACCAACATTCCGAGCCCAGCGACCAACATTCTAAGCCCAACGACCAACATTCTGAGCCCAACGACCAACATTCTAAGCCCAACGACCAACATTCTAAGCCCAACGGAAAGTGGGAGGGGCACTGGGGGGAGAGTTCTTTCCAATGTGGCCGTCTCTGCCTGGCACTGGGGAGCCCAGGGCTCGACAGAGCAGAGGGGAAGGGCTTGGGACTTCTGCAGTCTTTCTTGCTAGGACCTTCATGCCCCAGAACTGTGCATTTCCCTAAGCCACTGTGTCTTAGTCACAAGTGTGTGGCTATCCCTGGATTCCCCTTGCTTGTCTATGTAGCACCCTTCCCATTCCCGCCCTTCATGCACATCTCCCTGTGCCACTGCGATGAGGATTAGAATTGTGTGGGTTTTCTCTAGCCAAAGCAGTGGTCAAATTGGGGAGGCTCTCTCTTGGCATGGGACAGTGAGAAAGAAGATGACCATGCTGATAGGGTGCAGATACAGTTTCCAACTTGGTAACGGTAACTTGGTGTTTTGTGCTTTCTGCATTGCTCTGTGTGCCTCAACACTTCACACTGCAAGAGAAAGGGAATGTCATGGTCTGGACCCAGACACCAATATGGACCTCCCTCCCCACGAGAGGGAGAGTCTGTGCAGCATCACACTTTTGCTCTGCCCTCATTAAGACGAAAAACACTTTCACCCTAGACGATTCGTCCCTGAGAAAGACAGCTCTCAGACCATGCAACACTAGCTGGGACAAACATCCTCTCCTGGATAGTGGCATTAAGATAGGCTGTGTATTTTGAACCGTCTGAAGGTCATTGAAGAATGGCCTTGTGAGAAGGTAATCTTGGTGAAGCTGTCGACGGGGCTTCTACGGACATGGGCTCACACACTAACAGACATAGCCATGTGCCACTTATTCTCTTGATCAGCTAAAATATATGATCCATTCGTGAATTGATCTCTTCCTGAATAAACCTCAAACTTCTAAAACAATGACCTAACCAGCTTGAAAAGGCCCCAGGACAGAAACTGAAGCCATAGTCTTAATGGTCACTTTCCTGAAGAGAGATACTGACTTTACAACCTCACTCTGGTTATAATCACAGGATTTATCTTTGCTGCTGCTGCTGCTTTCTCCTCTGAGGCTGGGATTTTGTTAGAGCTATTTTAGACCAGGTCCATGTGATGCAATGCTGACTCTGGTCAGGACTATTCCATGCTCCTGTCTAGAGGCTGCTGCTCACTGTTTGGAGGGAGGAAGGGAGCCTAAAACTTCCTATTTTATCACAAAACTGTCTTTTTATTGGTAGCCCAAAATATTATTGTTTTATGATCTTCTCCAAATAGAAAAATCCCTTACATAAGTCATTTCACCTGCAGCTGGTACCACTTTCACAGCCCTCTCGATCCTCTTCTGTGAGTGCATTACAGGTACAAGCACGTGGCCATCCCGTGGGGTAGCATGTGAGCAGACAACAGAGGGCTGAAGTCTTTGAAGTGGTTTGTTGGCAGGCAAAACAAGCAGGAGAGGCTTTCCAAGCGCTCATGGTGCTGCAGTCAGAAAAGCGTGTCAAGAAAATGTGTGGAGATGAGCTGCACGGTGAGTGTGGGGCTGCCTGTTCCCATCATACCCAGAAAAGTTACTGTAATTTGTGGTTCTCCTATTCTGGGCCAGTGGGATGAAGCTGGGGTATAACCTTGAGAACTTAACTGGTCGGGAACACAGAGGAAGCAGTCAAGCACAGAATCTGAGAGAAGTGTAGTCCTGAGCATGTCCTTTATCAAGGTGCCTTGAAGACATTCTCATAGTACAGCACACAAAAAAAGAATTGGGCAGCACGTGGAAGAAGACTCAGAAGAATGCCAATAATACTGCAATTTACCATAAGAAAAGTTGCAATTTCAGCATTTCTTTCTGTTCTCTGTTCATTCTAGCACTGTTCAAGACAATCTGGAATGTCCAAGAAGTGACTGTGTCTGGTCCCGCAGTTAGATGAAATCTCCCAGCTGTAAAAACAGCTGCTGCTGCCTATTTATCACACAAAAACATGATTTCTTGATGGTAAGTCTAGTTCCATGTTGCTCTTTGCTAATGTCAGCAGATGTTGATGTTAATGTATACAGCATCAGGAGCAACAGAAGGAATCACTGTGGCAGCTGTATTTTTTCCTCTGCAATGAAGGGCATTCCTGCCTTTTATTTGGACTTTGTCTTCAGAAGTAGAAGCAATGCACTACAGTGTACAGGTTAACATCACTTCAGTAGGCTTTTGTGAGTAAATAACAGTCCCATAAGCTCTAACGACATGAGAAATGTGGGATGTGAACTAAATACGATAAACTACTGAGTACAGGTTTTTTTGGTAAAGTACTTACACATCCATGAAGGAAAAAACCAAAATGAAAACACCATGTTTTGGGATACAACTGACATTTTCCAGCAGGAAAAATTCACTGTGTGCAGCAGAGTTCCTGCTAGGATAGCAACAGTGCACACTGCGGTTACTCTTTGGACAGTTCATGCTAGCTCATCCTACAGAATGGCCGTCTTGCCAGGATGATTCTGAGTAAGAAGTTTTACTGCCTGCATGCTCTGTTAAGTTAGCCCATATTTGGGGTTTTCTGTTTGTTTTGGTTTTTTTTCTTGATGTTTGCTTGCTGTTGTGTTGCATTACAAGTTACAGGAGCCTTACATTGAAGGGAAAGAAAAACAATGTTAATGTATGAAGCCCTTTTTGTTACTCTAGTGAGCACTTACTTATGCCACTAATCCCATGAAGTTGCTTGCATAATTATGCAGCCAAGTTAGAAGTTACCCACATGAGTCAATTTACTCATGAAGGTACATCATTGCTAAGGACGATGTTGTTGTTCCAAACAAGGCAATACATTTTGCTTTCTCTCTCAGCACCTGCTCCTCAATAAATAGAAGAGGGCTGATCTGGAGTGAGAATTGCAATACAAACACCCAACTACCTGGAGTTTTGTTCTGCAGAACTCATGTTAAAATCGGGACTCATTCTAATTGGGGTCTGTCAAACAAATAGAAAGATAAGCCTTGCTTTTGTAAGACAAACATGAAAGAGGTTGATTATCAGGCCCGATTTCCCTTAGATAGTTCACTGCATCCCAGGTTACATACATCTTTTCACTTAGAAGTCTGGAGGTGAAGTGAATGCTGCGTGTGCTTTTTTGTTTATTTATTTTTTGTTCTGTACAAAACAATCATCTCATGTGGAACCTTGCAGATGGCTTTGCAATAGATTGTAGTGGGTATATACCCCCTTACTCTAGTCTCACTTCTAGATTTCAAGTTAATTGTTCTTTTGTATTCAGAAGGAGAAAGCTTGTTCAAATACCAACTGCAATTGCCGGGAAACTGGCAGGCAGGCCTGTTGCTTTCTTTGGAGGAAAAAAAAGCAGCTAATTCTTGTATTCACAGGCAAAACATTCATAGCTTTTTAGTAGGTGATTTTTAAACTATAAAGACGTTAGAATTAGGTGAACACATCTTTGTTTTAATGTGCCTCACTCAACACTTTGTATTGTTATGTGTGAGGGATACATTTTTCATGGTCAAATTTCAGCTATGTTGCATGTAAATATAGCAGCATTTGTAAAAGCTGAGAAACACAGCATGTTCAAAGTTTCGTACAGATATGTGATGGTAACCTACCTTAATTGTCATTTTAATCAGTAAGTACATCCTCACGTATCATTCCTGAAGCAAGTGAAGTGAGGTGACAGTTAAATAACTCAGGCAATTAGACATGAAACACTGTGAAGTTTTCAGGTGGCTGCTTTTGTTTCATAAACCAAAATATCAGAAATCCATATACCCAGTCAACAAGATTTGATATAGCAGTTATTTATAGTTTATAAAGGGAAAATGGGGTTTATATGGAATATACACTTTAAGTGAATTCAAGGCAAAAAAAGTTTAAAAAAAATTAGCAGAGGAGCTATAGGTATGTTACCGATGGATAAACAGAAAGAACATACATAGGTTTTTTCCCTTCATTTCTGAAGGAAGAAAACAGCTACAGTGAAAAGAAGGATGCACCGAACTAACTTACAACCAAGGGAATGTGGAATAAAGCAGCAGGAAAAAAACGGCTTTGTGAGACAGGGGTAGCAATCATCTTAAACGCCTAAGCATTTGTATGTGTTCCCTACTTTTTGTGGGTAATCGCTCATAGTGTAATAGTGTGTGTTCAAAATTCTATTCATCTTGTACTTGCATTTCACATTTTAAAAATTCGTAAGCAAGAAGTTTTTTATTGTTCTCCTGCAGTAGAGATGAAATCCAGAGGCTGACAAAAGTCAGGAATCTCAGCAGGAAAGAAGAAAAAGATCATTTGGTTGTAGTCTTTAAAACTAGAGTTATTCACTAAAGCCTTTTTATAAGACAAGCATCTAGAACACTTTTGTTTCACGGGAAAATAATAAAAACGGTAGAGGAATGGAAGTCTTTCAAGAAGGAAAGAAAAAAGGTGGTGCTGATGTTACCCAGCAAAAATTGTGATTTCTATCTTGGATCTTGTGGTGTTTGGTAGGGTGTTTTAGTCCTGGTTTTTGTATTGCTCAAAGTCTGTGAAAAAGCTATCATCTTATCTTGAGATACAGGCTGAAAATATATTGGCTATTGTAAAATCTCTCTTACCTCATTACATGTGGGATTGGGGGTATGGGTCTGATTTGCATTTCATGAATGTTTGGGGTTCTTTGTGTCAGGACAATATCTCACAAGGCCTTTCATGCTGAGTGCAGAAGGGAACCTGACTCACAGGTTCCTGCCCCACGGGGCTTCATCGTCCTGCCCCTTTGTCCTTCCCCTCCTCCTTGTCCTCATCCTCGTCCTCGTCCTCGCCCTCGCCCTCGCCCTCGTCCTCCCCCAGGCAGGCGGCCATGAGGCCTGCGGGGGCCGGGGCCGGGCCGGGGACGGTGTCCCTGCAGGGTCAGGCAGCAGGAAGGAGCGCCCCGGGGCATGCTGGGAGCTGTAGTCCTGGGGCACGGGGCTGCCGGGGGCCCTGGTGGTTCCCGGGGCATGCTGGGAGCTGTAGTCCTGGGGCACGGGGCTGCCGGGCGGCCATGTTGGTCTCTGCAGTCTCTGCTCCAGCTGCGGCCCGGCTGAGGTGAGGGCTGGGGCTGCCCGTGAGGCGAGCGAGGCCCTTGGGCGGGCGTGGGGGTGTGGGAGCCGGGCCCGGCTGAGGGAAGGAGAGAAGGGGCAGGGTGAGGGGGGTCGCAGTCCTGGGTTTGTGGGTTTCACACAGACTCCCTCTTCAGAAAACACAGCCTCTGTGTGGGTCAGCGGTCCCTGCAGAGCTTTAGTATTTGTAGCCGTTTTTATAAATACACAGCGGGCTCACACGGTGCTGTGCTTCTTGTAAACTGCATCGCTTTTATCCCGGCTACAGCCTGGAGGGAGCAAGTGCCAGCCGGCAGATTAAGATGGAGATGAATGCAAGCGATACACTTGCGATGGTGATCCTGCCACAAGGCACGCTGCGTCTTTGTTATAAGTTACGACGAAAATTTGTATGCCAGCCCGGGGATAAACCAATCCAGGTTTATTGTAGCAAGCAACAAGCAGGCAAAACAGCGCTGGGTGGCCGGGGAGTCTCCGCTCCACCAACGGCACACACCTGATGTGGTCACGTGTTTGACAGTTAAACAGTTAAGTGTTACATATGTATGGGAGTTGCAGGTACGCCTATACATATGCATGACCTATTCCCGCTTTGCATTAAAATTAATTCCAAGAGGTATTACAATTAGTTCCGAGAGGTATTACGATTAGTTCCAAGGGGACACTCCCTCAAGTTTATCTATCCAAGCCACGGAATCGGCCTTGGCCGGTTTCTGGGACCAGTTCCTTATTTTCTCAGAAAACTGCTCTTGAGGAGCTATATGATAAGGTAATCAAGACTGGCTCATCCTGCTTACTTAGCTCAATATCTAGTTTCTGCACTTGTTACTGTGGTTATTACAGTTAAAAGCAGCTTAGTTACTAAGTTGTAGAGATCAATATATTTTAACAATCAACAGGTTTGATGAACAAATTGGTTATGCAAAGTTTATTACAATTCCCCCTTTTTGTTTTTCTTATTTTGTTCCTCAAACTGGGCAAGAGCTTCTCGAGCTAGGGAGAGAAGGGGAGTTTCTTTAACAATTTCGTCTTCTTCTAGGTGCTTATAGTGTCTTCTTATCAACATTAGGTGTACAGCTTCTAATTGATTTTTTATCAATCCGGTAATTCTATTCAATATACAAGGTGCAAAGGTTAATATTAACATTATGAGAACTAGGACAAAACTAAAAGCCTAAGTTATGTAGACATGGGTCTCTGGGTACGAGTTGACATAAAGATTGATTAAAACTTGGGGCCCCGGTAGCAATTACTTGCTGTAATATCATTTGATCCTCCCACCTATAGAGCGTCCATTTATAAGGTTGGTGGGGGTTCCCTTTACCCTGGGTTATCCCTATCAGCATTAGTAACAGTCTTATCATCCAAATGCTTAATCTTAAGTTCAAGAAAAGTGGTGTACCCTTACCCTTGCGACAGGTATTCCGAGGTTGTTGATAATCATTTTGGTTTTTGTCTTTACCCCTGGTGAGAGATGGGAGACTTCGGGGAAGCTCTGAGGACGTTTTGTTTGGGAGTAATAAGTCAAGAGGCTCCGTGAGCCTTCTCTGGAGGTGGTTCATCAACTTTAATCCGAACAGCAGTACGTCTCTGCCTTCTTCTCTGCCTACTCTGTTGCTTAGAGCAGTGAGGTGTACCATCTTCTCGGCAGCAGTCGTATTCTTCAGGGGAACCTCCTTTATATTTGATTCGCTTTGACTTATATGCGTCCCAGTTTTTATCCTTCACTTTCCAAGCTCCCCACCCCACTCTGACCACTGTTCATCTGCAAGATATTGGCAGTATTTCAGCCTTCGTTGAACACGGCTCGTTGGCGTAAAGACAACACCTCTCAGGGTTTATGCCTTTAGCAAAAATATCCCACCACTCTTTGGAGTCCTTTGTAATTTTCCTGGTTGATACTCCCACACGTAATGCTTGCTCAGTTAATTCCCGTTTGTAATAATAACATTCGTGGCAAATACCACTAGAGGGGAATACCCATAGGAGCCATGTGTCCACCACTTTTCTCTACAGAGTTTACACCTGTAACATACAAAGGGATAACATATACAGTGAGGATCTTTACAAAAGATAGTCTCACTCATCCGCTTTTCTTCGGAACTTAATTTTCAAGCTGTCAGGGTCTCTGGTCGCCTCCCAGTGAGAATTCTGCATTGGTCTTTTGATTCTGCTTGCACGAGTCCATGCTCTTTTGGCAGTCCGGACTGCAGGATCTGTAGTAAGCAGAACAAGAAACGGTCCCTCCCAACAGGGAGTTAGAGATGATTCTTTCCAAGTTTTGATCAATACGTTATCTCCAGGCATAATTTTGTGTATTGCAATATCTAATGGTGGCCTCTGCACTATCAGTCCCTTCTTTATTAGTTCTTGCCGTCTCTTCATGAGTTTAATGATATACTCCTGTAAGAATTTTTCTTCTATCTTTGGGTGTTCAATCGGCATTTCTAGGTCATAGGGCATCCCCTATAACATTTCAAAAGGAGAGATCCCAGTGTTTGCTCTGGGTTGTGTCCTTACATTTAATAGTGCTAATGGTAAACATTTTATCCGGTTCATTTTAGTTTCAATGATTAATTTAGTCAAATGTTTCTTCTACTATAGCTTGTAGGCAAGTAGGCCATCCCCTACTAACTGGATCTAATAATTTGGAAAAATAACCTACAGGTTTCTTTCTTCCAGCCCATTCTTGGGTTAATACCCCAAAGGCTGTTCCTCCTTCTGCATTCACAAACAAATAAAACGGTCGTTTAGTATCGGGTAAACTTAATACCGGAGCATTTACAAGGTCAGCTTTGAGGCTTTCTAGACTCTGTTCATCCTTCTGAGTCCGTTTTATTAATCTTACTCCTACTAATTTCTGATACAAAAACTTCACTTTGTTGCTGTAATTTTCAATCCCTTGTCTACAGTACCCTAAAAGTCCTAACAACTGCCTTATCTGTCTCTTGCTTGTTGGTGCCTGGAGGGATAAGATACCATTCACTCGTTCAGGATCTAATTTCTTAGTTCCCTTACTCAGCCAGTGTCCTAAGTATTTTACTTCCTCTTCAGTAAACTGTAATTTAGACTTTGAAACCTTGAACCCCTTCAGGCTTAAAAAGTTCAATAATCTAATGCTCTCATTTCTAACAGTCTCTTGATCTTCCCCAGCTAACAACAGATCATCTACATACTGCACTAAAGTTACCTCTGAGGTTGATTCAAAAGTTTCTAGTACTTGTTCCAGAGCTTGCCCAAACAAATTTGGTGATTCTGTAAATCCTTGTGGAAGTACAGTCCACCTTAATTGTTGTTTCCGGTGGGTTTCTGGATCTTCCCATTCAAAGGCAAAATAATTTCTACATTCCTCCTTCAAGGGGCAAGCCCAGAAGGCATCTTTCAAGTCTATAACACTGTACCACTTCAATTCCAGGGAGAGTTGGCTCAACAACGTATACGGATTAGCTACGACTGGAAACCTGGTAACAGTTCTTTTGTTTACTTCCCTTAAATCTTGAACTAAGCGATAGGAGCCATCTGACTTCTCTATGGGCAGAATGGGGGTATTGTGTGGTGACATGCAAGGTTCTAATAATCCCTGCTGTAACAACCTTTCGATTACAGGCTGTAATCCATGTCTACCTTCTTGTGCCATGGGATATTGTTTGACTCTAATTGGAATTTCCGTGTTCTTAATAGTGACTTCAAATGGAGCAATGTTTAATCGTCCTACTGACTCTGGAGTGTACCACACTTCGGGGTTAATTTTAGCTTCATCCTCCGTTGTCAAGACACACAATTTTACTGCTATTTCTTTGGGTTTTATTTCCAAATTAATTTCCAATTCAATCATTAAATCTCTTCCCAGTAAATTAGATTCTGCTTCAGGTACCAACAAAAAGGATCCTATTCCAAGTCGAGATGGAGCTTCTATTTTTACTCCCTTTATTAGTGGTACCTGAAACGGTTCCCTTTTTGCTCCTATTACTTGTAATTTCTCCGAGGACAGTGTGCATCTTCGGGGCACTAACTGGACACTAGATCTCTCTGCCCCAGAGTCCACAAGGAACTCTACTTCTTGATGCTGGGGACGTAATTTTAATTTTATCAAGGGCTCTGTTTTCTTAGGGGTCCCCAGCAAATAGATCCCCTGACCCCCCTAATCTTCTTTAAGCATTTAGTGGGGGTCTCATCTTTCTTCTGGTGTTCACTAAATGCTTTATTAATATTCTGTCCTCGAGGAACAGATTCCTTAATGCCTTGAACAATTATAATGCGCAGATCTGCCATATGAGTTCTATGTTCTGCATTTTGGTTATCCCAGTTTGGCCGCTGTAGTGGCCATTTAATATCTGCGCCTGGACCGTGTTGGTGCTGCTGATCCCAAACTCTCATTCCTGCTCTTCGAATCATTTCCCTTTCCTCTGTTGTGAATAGTATACTTAAAATTGCCTGTAACTCTTCCCAGGTATATATATATTAGGACCTAAAAACTGGTCCAACCTTTCGGATACTCCCAAGGGGCCTTCTAAAAGGTTCCCCATCTCCTTCTTGAATTCCCTTACATCTCCGGAATTCAAAGGTACTGACACAAATCCCATGCCAGGCTGTGGACCCCCTATAGCTATTTCTCTCAAGGGGTATAATCTTTCTTCTAACTGCTTTTCTTTCTGGTCTGACTCCTCGTTATTCCCCTGTTCTCCTCAGGGGAACTCGGAGGGTCTAAGTCTGGGGCTGGGGCTGTCGGGGAAGAGGAGGAAGGGGGGGGTTGGGTCAGGTGCGAGTGTAGGGGGAACATAAGGGGGAGGAGGTGTGGGAAGTTCTTCGGGGTTTTTAGTTCTTTTTTTTTTTTTTTTTTTTTATGGTTCTTTTCACTTAGAGCAAATACATGGATTTGGGTATCTAATTTTATCCATAAATGAGCATATTCACTCTCTTCTAAACTCAAGGGTTCCTTAGAATTTACATATATGTTTAAGGCTTGACATATCCAATCGTCAAACGTCCCCAAAACAGGCCGAAATACCTGATCTCCTCTAATTTGTTTACCACCCCACCCCTGTATGCATTAAGATATCATTTTCTCTCTGCTTTTGCCCTGTCTGGGCAGCCAGTCATCCCAATGGGCAATCATTACCCTAAAGGACTATCTGGCGGTATCATAGGGAGACTGACCTTAGGATTCCCTATGGAGTCATCCCTCTTCCCAGGCGACCTACACCCCGGGGAACCCACCATGGAGTCAGAAGGCTTGCTTTTCTTCTGCCCCATCTTCCGAAGTGCCTCTCTCTCACACACACACACGTGCCCCTCGTTCGTGGCTCATGCCCTCGTGGGAAATGAGAACCGCACTACAAGAGGGTCCGCACTCACTTCGCTCCTCTCGGGAGCGTCTCGTTTATGCACACTTCGGGAAACCCACCCCGACTGAACGGGAAACGCTTTCAATACTCACTTAACCTGGAGTCTTCGTCCGGATCCTCGTGCACGAAAATTATGGGGTACTGCAGTGTTCTTTTGCCTGCTTGCCAAATTTAGAGTTCGGAGGTAAGGGTCTTGGAAAGGATATCGTCCACTCCGGGGCCATCCAAGGATGGGGCGCCTCCCCAGAGTTTAGATTCCAAACCAAGTTAACCTTATCCGAGTCACGGCACCAAATTGTTATAAGTTATGATGAAAATTTGTACGCCAGCCCGGGGATAATCCAATCAAGGTTTATTGTAGCAAGTAACAAGCAGGCAAAACAGCGCTGGGTGGCCGGGGAGTCTCCGCTCCACCAACGGCACACACCTGATGTGGTAACGTGTTTCACAGTTAAACGGTTAAGTGGTTTTCAGTGCCTGCTTTGGGAAAGAATATCCTCAACTAGTCTAAGGTACAGATCTATTAGAGGAAAAGGAGTATGAGGTAAGGAGCATCATGCTGCATTTATTGCTAAACGTCTGCTTTCATTTCATTCAAACTAGAAAGTAAACAAAGATTGGACCTGCCAAAGAATTTGTTTCCCGGAGTGAGCATTCAAGCACTGGGGAGCAGTTTGCAGGATCAGAACTTCAGCCTGCTCTGGGTGATAAACCCTCAGGAGAGGAAAGAGAACCCCCACTTTTTTAAATGCATCTCTACTTATCTTAATAGTTCTTCTTGTTAGATTGTGTTGGCGGTCAGACTCTAAGCACGTGACTAAACTGTCAAAAAAATCAAGATATTTAAGGATTATTTGCTGTATTAAATGCTCTTACAAGCAGTGCACTCTATTGCCCTGTGGATAGTATAACGTCATGACTGGCAATTTTCCTTTTTTAGTACAAGGACGCATGTGTGAAGGCAAATCGAGGGTACAAGTGGTGCCCCACAGCAAACCAACCTGCCAAAACCCAGGCATCCACTGTTACAAACGGGAAGAAGCTATGGGCCTTTGCTTCAGACTCTGCAAAGGCTTTACCAAGCCCGAGGAAAGTGACAAGAAGTGACGAAATGCCACAGCGTAACTTCAGGATGGCAGGTGAGATTTCCATCCATGTTCCTCACACGTAGCTGCCTTGTTTTGTTTGCGGACGCGGTGTTGGAATCGAACTGCAAGACCAGTTTCCTTTACTGCACCTGGTACTGTAGTGCAAATACCTTTCATGTCCCAAATTGAGTTGCCAAGACTCTAGTTAAACCTCTGCATAACAGCCTCAAATTTCCTAAGTGCATGATTGCTTTCGATAGTCGAGTCCAGATGTGTGACATATCATAAGCCGTACCCTGTTTGGGGTCCAGATTTGATTGATGTTTAGTTCAGGCTTATCTGCTGTTAGAGCTTTTCATAGTCATAAAGGGAAATGCTGATTGTGTGCATTCTTTTTGTCTTTCATAGAGTGTTGTACTATGTTTAGTAATTTGCTGTTGACAGAAATAATTTATGGTTGTCTATGAAGTTGGAAGTGCTAACGTTCCTGTGGATGAATGTACCAGTGGAGCTAACTTCTTGTATTTAAATCAAGAGAAGCGTAATGATAGCTTGGAGGGCTGGATTCTCACCATTTTAAACATTAAAAGGTAAAATAAAATCATATCCATCAAGAAGTGGATTGCCTGAGCTGGTGAAAGGCAGATAATCTCACACTGATATCCACAAATGGCAGAACTGTAGCAATCATGAGCCTGAAGTAGAAACATTAATGTTAAATACTGGCAGCTTAAGAGCCTAACAGTCAAGGTAGAAACTGATTTTTACCCCACCACCCTTTTTTTCCTTTTTATTTTTCTTTTCTGCAGTTTGACATTTCTAATTTTATAAATACTGATGTATTTGAAACTTTGTCATATCCTACCTAGGTTATGACAAGTGTGTGGCAGATAGGACTTTCCTGCTTAGAGAGATCGTGAGCTGGAGAGTGGGAAATGGTTTTATGGAACAAGTATAAAAGGAGCAGAGGTATAAAAAGGCTTGTATGCCTTTTTGCCAGTTTAGTAAATTCCTGTAATGAAATCTCTTCTGGCTATGGAGGAACTGTGAATTGGGATCAAAAGAAAGTGTTTCCTGCTACATCGTTCTGATATATGGGAGACCAGTTCTAAAAATCTCAAGCCCCTTCATCCCATTCTGGTTTTGCTCTCAGAGGAGTCACTTTTATGCTCCTTCAGGTTTATCGACTTAACGGAGAGAACAAGGAGTAGGTGTTGGTCTGCCTGGCTGCTGTCCCCCACTGTTCCTGCCGGGATATCCAACTGTAGAGCTTCTGAGTACAGAGAGATCTTGAATCAACACCTATCAGAGCAGAGAACAGAGAACTTAAAGAGTTCCTGAGAAACTGATCTAATCCATTGTTTTATCTATGGAGCCATTAATTTCTGAAGAAGGCCCTCTTTTGTGCTACATGTGACTTTGAAAAGATGACAGAGATCGGCAGCTTCAGCAGTTCCCTGGATAATATTCTAGCTAGGATGTTCCCTGTCAACCTCAGCTTCATCAGTTCTTGTGTCTTTACATTTATAGTTTCTTGCCAGATCTGCATAAGGCTGTATGACTTAAATCTTCATATGAAAAGTAGCACTTGTCTTGACATGTGAAAATTGGGACCCCAGCTAGTGCTTATACAAAAAGAGGTGAAATTTGTGCCAAGAAATACTTTTCTAAAGACTCCTCAGTCTGACTTCGATACTGCAACTGAGTCCTGCTGAGTCTTGTATAAGCACATGCATCATAGCAGGCATACAGAAATCATGCTGTATGTTAGAAAAGCAGTGACAGTTTTGGTACTGCTGTTTTCAGTAAGACAACTTCAGTGCATTAGTCTTGGTCACCTAGCTTGTGTATTTACAAGTGAGTGAAACAGTGAATGGCAAGGGCTCGAGCACTGCTGAGAAGTCATCCATGCGTTTTTATTGCTAGCATACTCTGGCATAGTTTTGATCTGCTCCAACCTAGTAATCTCCCAGACAGTTCTCAGGAGTGGCTTGAGTCAACAGCATATGCTAGGATCTGTTCCCAATAGGCACTTTAGATGTTACTGTACTATTTTGAGGACAAAAAAAATTCTGGCAAGTGAGTAGAAACTGCTGTGTTGCCAACCTGCGAACCAGAGATTAGTCCCTAGCCCATTTTATTTACTCTTTTCCTTCTCTAGACCAGTGTCAATCTCAAAAGCACCAGGGATTTATCTGGAAGTGATACAGTCTATCTGTGGGGCTTTTTGAGTGTGGTAGCTGTGTGATACATACAGGACATTACTCTTGTCCGTTTAGTTAGTTGAGACTATCTAGTGGCCTAGTATCTCTCACAGGTTGCTCTTTAGTCCAGATGGTGTTCTTTATCTCAACAGTACATTCACTGACTGGAGATCCTTCCCTGAGAGCATTCTCGTATTAACATTTTCATATAGTAGAAGTTGTTTTGAAATTTAGGTCCATTTAGGTCATATGGAGATCTCGAGAGTGAACATACAATGTTAGAATCCTTACTATCCTTACAGTATCCCTTTGGGTCCTATTGGAGTTCCCAAACTATTGCAGATGAACCTTCCACATCTCCTTGGAGAGTCCATCCATTCCTGCTCCCTGAGATCCGGCTCCTGTTCAAGAGCCTGAAAGATATTACAAGATCTCATGTTTTTTTAAAACTCGAGAGTCTCAAACCATGACTGCAAACAAGCTCAAGGAAATGTGAAAATACCAGGAAATTCAAACAAAAAACATAGAGATATTTAGAAGAGAGTGGAAAGATACACACAAGTATTATGATGCACTAAAAAATGTCATCATAGTAGGAAAATGTTCTCCATCTGATAAGCTGAGTATCATTAATGCTATAAAAAGAAACAATGTACATTGCATATACCAGTACGCAGATCATCAGTATATCTGCAGATACTATATGATTGTAAAGAACCTAAGGATGGACATGTGTAATTGAGGTAATGCAAGGAATAAAGTTTCTCGTCTCCTGCAATGTGTCCTCATGAAGAATGCTACTGGGACGTATAAGCGTAGTTGAACAGGGGATTTGGCAGCAAACGTAACAAATCAGGCAGCACACAAACTGTGGCAGTCAGGCAGCCTGAAATTAGTCTAAAATCTGTAAAGATGTGGAATTTTTGAGAGTTGAAAAGCAAATTTGTGTCCCTGTATGGACACAAAGCAAAAAATGTCGTCCTTACTGTGAATTTTATAAGAAATGGCTTGCTGAAGAGCTCACAAAACAATATTGCTGAAGATAGGCAGTATGAGTTTTGTTTCAAAGACTTGGTTTCAGAGCAAAAGCTGGAATGGGAACTTTTTATAATTGCCATTTCTAAATCTTGCAAGGCAAGGAAGTAGTCATTTTCCCCATTAAATTGCACATTGCTAATCAACCCCTAGGGGGAATTCAAAGTTAAAGGAAGTGGTAAACAAGACAACAAAAACCAGAAACAATAATACCAAAGCAAAATGAATAGCTAACTCTGAAGTTAAACAGAAGAAAATTAAGATCAGACAAAATGCAATGGGGTAATCCCTTCCATTAGTGTTAAAGTGTCAGACTTAATTCAGCTTCTGATATCAATGGGTAATAGAAAGTGGGAATGCAAAACCATGCACGTGCTCATAATTTAGAGAGTGTTTCTGAAGTGATGACAAGGGAAATTCACAAAAATTGTGCTTCAAGAGTTAACAGGCTGCTTGAGTTGCTTCTAATCCAAATCTTGTTCTTCTTGTAACTGTGAAGCCCTTTTCTGCTCCTGTCTTCTGCCCTCAATGTCATGCAAAAGAACTTCATCCCTAGTATTATGTTAACATACATTTATGAATTTTAAATGCACTGTGGTTGTTCAAGTGGTCAGTCATCAAGTATGGGAAAATGAAATGATAGAACAGAAACATGCAACTGCTGTAGCTGTGATGCTTCATTAAGGTTCCTGAAATAAAAACGTTCCTGAGAACTTGACTTTGAAGTCCTTATCCATAAAGCTATTTTTCAGAAGTACTACCAGAAGTACTACTAGGATGAGCTGATCAAGTCAGACGAGGTCTTTTAAGGCATAATGAACTATATAGTATCTTCCTTGCAGCTGCGTCAGCTTCCATAGGAGTTAACAGGGGGTTATTTAAACAGGATGTAGACACAGGCTGGCAGAAATTTGGATTCCTTATCAGCTCTGTCACGTGCACTACTACTTACAGTCATCAAAAAAAACAAACAACAGTTTAGTAGAAGAAAAACATAGAAGGACAATTGGTTTGATATCAGGATATTGGCTGCAAATCAAAGTAGATGTGCTTAAGTACACAAGACCACTGTAGCTAAGAGGCACTTTTATTGTAAGCATCTCTTTACAGACACACATGACTTTCTGAAAAACTCTTTTAGCTGAAGTCTATCATTTTTTTTTCAGCAAAGAGATGATTTTTATTTTTTTTTTCAGATTTATGAAAACTGATTTGATACATGAGTTGTGAGCTTAAAATGAATACCTCATCAGATGAGATCTTTTTCAATTTTTTAAATCCAAACTGTGGGATAAATTACTATTCTGAGAATTTATAATTTTTTTAAAAATTGCTGTTGGCTTGTCAAAAATATGTTTTTCATACAGTGAAATATTTTCATTCAGATGCACCAGCAGCATATAGTAAGAGTTAGGGCGGAGCAAGTAAGGATCTTGGTTTTTTTGTTTGTGAGACTGCATATTAGGAATCTAGAAGAAGAAAACCAACCAGCTGGATAGAGAGGATAACTGGTAACATTTGTTTGCAATAAAGTTAAGTCTAAAATCCATTGGAAAAACCCCCGCAGTGGTTTGTTTTAATCCCTTAGTAGAGAGAAAAAAATGGAAATCATGTAGAAAGGTAGGAAATCCTGCTTGAAAATTTGAAATCCAGCAGATGAATTCCTCCCCAAAGTAATAAATATGTTAAAAGTAAGTTAACTGAACAAGAAATTCTTTGAAGCTTTAAACTGAGCTTCTCCTGTCTCTCTGTTCTTCTTCAAAATTGTATTTGAAATTTTTCAGTTTACAGAGAGATTGTAATCATTGTCTCTGAAGACACAGCCTGAGGCTGGAGCTTTAGGCTAAGATTTTATTTTCTATATATTAGCATTCAGAATGTTGGGGAGAAGAAAAATACCATTTTCAAAGTGTACATTCAACGCCATGTATGCAATTCCTTTACTGTCCACTGGTTTGTATAGTGTTAATTTACTGGCAAGTGATCAATCAAAATCATAGTGCACAAAGAAGGATGGAATCTTTTTTACTCTCTTCTACCGGTGCTGGAATTAAGCACTTCAAAAACTTTGAAAACCTAGAAAAGCACTTTTACAGCTTTATTCAGTAGGGTGAACAAGTAAGTGTTACAGATATAAGCATATGTCATATCTACTGAGTAAAAACATTTTTTTTGTTTTTCCTGGTCCTGAGAGGAAAGATATTCTAAATATACTGCTCACTAGTGTTGCCTATTCCGTAAAGCTCACATACTTTGTTTTCCACTAATATTTTTAAATGACACAGAAGTTACTGCTCTTCAGTCATATCCCTGCCTTCAATTACAGAAGAACCTCATTCATTAGGTGGTTGAGAAAAGCTTTGTATTTTAGACTGTGAAATGATGGTAATTAAATGACAAGGATACAGGAGAAAGTTTATGTTTGTATCTCTACTCTCTACCTTCTTTGTAGAGCAAATAATTAAAATTTAGAGCCTAATTACATACAAATGAAAAAATCCGAAGCTTTCTGCACTCCAAATAGGAATGCACTGAAATATCAATAGCTCATTTTATATAGCTGAAGTATTAGCCACTACTTATAGAGCATTAAAATAAAACACTTCAAGCAGTTTGTGCTCTATTTGGCAGTCAAAAGATAGCTTTCTACATTGTTGATTAATAGGCTGGGATTCAACTATACAACTTGAAATATATTTCATTAGCAAAATATACAATGGTTTGTCTGTAACAAGAAAAGAAAATCAACAACAAATGCTGAACGGAAAAGCAAAATAAATATATTCTCTTTAATAAGATGTGGCAGGAAGAGGTAGGTCTAACACAAGTGTATAAAGCCCAAGAAGCTGGTTCTCTGCAACTTACTTGGTTCCAGACCCCTTTGCTTGTGTACTTTTCTCCTTCTCTTATCCTGTTTTATTCGCAAATAGTACTTTTTTTCTGTGAGCACTACTCCATCTGCGTAGGGCAAGTACATTCCATTACGTTGCTATCTCTGCTGAAAGGCTTTCTTCTTTTTTTTAATGTGTTTTGTAACATTCTGTTACCTAAATGGGCACTGACACGTTTTTGATAGTGAAGGGGACATTGCAGTGGAGTACATTTTTCATCAGATGAAGTGTAAACCAAGAAGAATGCCTTTCCAAATGAATTTTTTTACCTCATACAATTTGTAGGTTTTATGCAGAAATTGCTCTGTAAAGCTTTGTGGCCGGTGCTGGATCTGGAGCCAGACCTGAGAATCGTAATAGTCCCCACTGACTCTAAAAGCTGTGAACTTCATTTAATACAAGTCATGGACAATTTAGCACCTGGTGATATCTTTATCTTTTCTGCCCCACGTTGAATTCAAACTCATAACCTGGAAGTAAAGACCCTGTTGTCAAATGCCTGTACCCTATATTCAGTGACTCAGTGTGAAATTAGATGCTTTACTTAAATTTTTGTATGATGCATATAAAACATTTATATGGAATGCTACATCTTCCAAATATGCCCTGAGGAGTCTAAGAATAATGAAGTATAAATTGCTTTTAGCTTGAAATACCAATAATAAGAAAAATACAGATATAATAGAGATTTTAATAGTAACTAGAAACTGTGGTGATTAAAATTGACATGACCTGAATGTCTCTATAGAAATGTATTTAAATTCACAATATTTTGCACTGCTGTGCCAAGGAATTAAAAACAATCTACTAGAGAATGATCCAACTTTTGCAGCTCTTGAATACTAAGGATTATGTTTAAGAAAACTGTGGCAAATGGGATTCTGTATCAAATCTGCACCTGCACATATGCTATGGCATGATGCTTTAAAAGCTTTGGTAAAAGTACGGAAATTTGGCTTCATTCTCAATTGACACTAAGGCGTGGTCATGTCTTGGAAGTGAGAAATATTTGGATGAGGTTAATAAATTCGTCCCTACTTAGAAACAGATTAAGATAAAATGGGAACATACTATAATAAGAATGGTGTTGTCACTAGCTTCATTTGATCCGAGGCAGTTAAATTACAGTGTGCCTTTCTTTATGAGGCAATTTTGCCAAGATAAATATTCTTAGTTTAGAATGAATTGTGCAGAAATTTAAATACATTGATCTTTGTTTTGAAATGAAATTACTGCTACTTCTAACAACAGAATCAAGTATCTTGTGCTTTCTTGTTAAAAACAAAGTAGAGTGTATGAGAATAATGTTAAAGCAAATTAATCGTGTCTGGTGGAGTAATTTTCCCTTTGAAGATGCTCTTTGTACACAATAGAAATGTTTCTCAAGACTGTCAGTTCTGTCAAAATTGTCAATGGAATTCGTGCAATCAGTAGTAATAGCCAAAACCCAGAAATTCCATTTTGCAAGAAATAGGGAAGTTTGGACATCTGAGTCCACTTCAGATCTGATAACATTCAAATGTTTTCATGGAAAAACAGCACAGTGTTTGAGAGACAGATTTACATCTTTGTAACATTTGATGTGGTGCCAGAATGAATCTTCCATATTTTTAATGAGTGCCCTAATAGCAACTGTTGGCTCAGTTGAAGAGAGTCAGGCTCAGTCTCTGTCCTCTTCTACGTCCTTCTAAGTTTTTGGAGGATTAAACTTCTTTTGTTTACCCAACTGTAAAAATATGGTGTATGGTTTTATGTCCTCTAATAGTGCATAAACTCAACCTCCATCATAAAAAAATCATGCAGGTTAATTGTCACGTTATGATGGTCACCAAAATTATTACTATTATTTCCCTGATCCATTGCCTTTTGGACAAACCATTGCCTAATCCAAGATTCAGCATTTTCTCTCTTCTCCTTTGTGGGCTGCAGGAATGCACTTAAACTTCAGGCTCCAGCTTCATATCACTATCCAGATCCTCATTTTTATAATTAAAAAAAAAAAAAAAGAAAAAAAGTTTTATCTCTTAGACATTTTCTAATCCAAGGCAAAAAAATGACGTATTTATACCTATTTTCATAATATGATTCTGTCATAAGAAAAAATTCTTACTCAAATCTGACCCAAAGAAAAAGTTGTCATTTCCAAATAAAAGTATGCTTTTTCTTTTTTTCTCTTCCTCCTCTTTCCTGAAAATTTGGAGCCCTAAATGTGATAACCATATGAAAATTTCATAGTCCAGTGGATTATGTATTTTTAATACAATTTTCTTACCAGAAGCTTTACCATTCAGTGATTATCACTTTCCATAATGTAACTTTCAGAACTGCGGCACTCTGGCTGTGTTCCAATTTATAAAATTGAAGTGGCCACAGTTCACTAGTTTTTCTATGTAGGAAAGAAAGTTGTTAGATGTAGATGTGATAAATGTTGCTAAGTAATGGATTACACTGTATAAACCAAACAATAGTTGTTTTATGGTAGTTATTAAAACATTCTATAAGCCTGTGCCCAGAATCAAAGTTGAAATCATGAATATTTTAAATTTTGCTGTTAATTTTAAGAAATCCCTGCTTATTGCTAGAGTACGAGAAGTTTGCTGAAAATATTCTGAAAAGAATAATAATAATATATGATAATATAAACCTACTTTAATCTTAATACCATGAAATAAATTTCTCAAATTATATCTATACTGGAAATGTGTGTTCACTGTAAATGCTACAGAAACATGTTTTTTTCTTCAGTTTTAAATTAGCATTTTCTTCTTCTAAGTAATAATTACAGGGGAGGGTTAATAGCTTTTCTTTTAAAGTATTTATATTATCCATATTTGTTGCTGTATTTCTTCCTTGCATGTTATGTTAGTTTCCCAGAAGAAATGTATTTTCTCTATTGTCCCATAATATTTGGAGGGGTTTGGGTAATTGTCATCATCTCGTGCAGATTCCTTTAGCTGTAGCTTGAAATTATTTTAAAGTTGTTCATAGTATTTTTCGCATGTTTTATTGCACTGTAGCCTTAGTATGTGAATAATAACATGTGAGTTAAGGCAAAGGACTGATGCAGCGTAAATAGCAAACCATCCAGAACAGTCCATGAGGAGTTGATTTTGCCAACATGATGCTGCTTGTTGTTTTTATTTAAAACAAAACAAAACAACCGCAAACCCAAACAAACCCCAAAGTATTCATATGTGTTAAATTTTTTCACAGTAGCATGTTGGAGTACGTAGAATCTCTCCAAGTCAGACTTGCTTAAGGCCGTCCTCTGAATCGTAGTTTTAGCAGTATTCTGACGTGCAATACCGCACCTTCTGCTGTTTTGGGTGGTTTAATGCTGTGCAGTAGGAGATTAATTTCAGCTCTGAGGAGTGCTGAATCATAAAAAAATACAGGCGCATATGATCTTTGTCCTGGGTTCAGCTGGGATAGAGTTAATTTTCACAGGAACCTGGATGGGGCACAGCCAGGACAGCTAACCTGAACTAACCAAGGAGCTATTCCATACTATGTGATATCATGCCCAGTATACAAATGGGGAGTGGGCTGGGGTGGTGGCCCCCCCAAAATGGAACCTTGTGGGTTGAGATAAGGACAATTTACTGGGACAACACAAAAAGAAAAGTTACAACAACAACAACAGTAGTGATAAAAAAATATACAAAAGGAGTGACGCACAGTGCAACTGCTCACCACTCAGAACCCGACACTCTGCCACTTCCCCCCCGGAAAGCCCAGGGCACCCCCCCAGCGTATACCCCCCGGTGTATAGTGTTACGTTTTGGATTTAGTATGAGAATAATGTTGATAACACACTTATGTTGTTAGTTGTTGCTAAGTAGTGTTTAGACTGAGTCAAAGATTTTTCTCTTTCTCCTGGCCAGCCAGCAAGAAGGCTGGAGGGGGACAAGAAGTTGGGAGGGGACACAGCTGGGACTGCTGACCCCAACTGGCCGAGGGGGTATTCCCTACCACGTGACGTCATGCCCAGTATATAAACTGGGGGGAATTGGCTGGGGGTGGATCACAGCTCAGGAACTAACTGGGCATCAGTCAGCAAGTGGTGAGCGATGGCATTGTGCATCACTTGTTTTGTATATTCCAATCCTATTATTGTTATTATTATTACTATCGTTATTAGTTTCTTCCTGTTATTTCTTTCCTGTTATTGCATTCTGTATTCTCTCTTTGATGTCTTTAGTGTGTAAAAATGATACCCTCTTGTAAATTAAGAATAGTCAAAATATGCCACTGTGTTCCCATTTGAGTCACAAGATAGATGTTTCAGTATCGTGTTTGGTTCAGGCTTACGTGATGCAGTCCTTTGTCTCCTGAGGGTGCTGAGATACAGTCAGCAGAAAAAAACCAACCCCTGTACCTTGACATGACAAAGTCCCCATCAGTGATTCTCCTATATAGCATACTGGTATGGAGTTATTTGGAAAGATGCAGGAATGTTAGTGGAGGTACCAGGGAGAAAATACATTGAATTTCTCCCTTTTCTTACTAATACAAATAAGCTTACATCCCTGGAAAATATGATGTCTTATATTTATTACCATCAAGTAGTGAAATAGTAGCATGATGCCTACCTTTCTAGACTTACATGTAATATCCTTGAGGAATTTGTAAATGCTTTGAGTAAAAAAAAATCTGAAACAGGAATATTGCCTCAGTCATGAGGGGTTTAAATTTGCAAGTTTGTTCTTAATGCAGTAAAAAGATAGACCAGAGAGAACATTTCGTACCCATTTGAGTCGTCTGCTTGTCTAGCTTTTTGATTTGTTGTTGACACTCTCCTTTAGTTAGAGATAACTTCCAGGCGATTTAAAAGCCTCTTTTGAATATTCAAATATTTTGAGGATTTAAAGGGTGAAAGCCCTGGAGGGTAGAGGAGGCCGAGAAAGCTTCTTAGTATGAAAGGATCACCTCCTAAGGGCCACTGAGATGATGAAGAGACTGGAGCATCTCTCGTGTGAAGAAAGGCTGAGAGGGCTGGGACTGTTTAGCCCGGAGAAGAGAAGGCTCAGGGTGGAGCTTATCCATGTGTGTAAATACCTGAAAGGAGGGTGTAAAGAAGACAGAGCCAAACTCTTTCTGTTGGTGCCCAGTGATGGGGCAAGATGCACAAACTGAAACACAGGAGGTTCCCTCTGACCATTAGGAAACACTTTTTTTTACAGGGTGCCCAGAGAGGTTGTGGAGTCTCCCTCCCTGGAGGTATTCAGAAAACATCTGGACATGGTCCTGGGCAAGCAGCTCTAGGTGGTCCTGCTTGAGCAGGGGGTTTGGACTAGGTGAGCTCCAGAGGTGCCTTCCAACCTCAACTATTCTCTGTGATTCAGTGCTTTAGTTTTACTCATAAAGCCTCTGAACACATCCCTGATGCCTGCCAGGAGGGATTCTGGGACGATGGATGATCCCAAACTCCTCCACTAGGATTCATCACAAAACAAAATCTACCTATTCCAGAATATCATACGGCAGACACAGTCATAAGAATAAAAAATATAATTTTGTTGTGGACATCAACTGCAGGATCCCAGGAGGCCCAGTGGCTCAGCCAGGAAATCCAATCAGTAACAGAATATCAGCACCTACAATGATAGAGTCAGAAAGCACTGACAAAACCATAAAGGCAAGAATAGGCATGATTTTGCTCCCCTTTCTTCAGGAAATACAGTTGTGAAGGAATTGTTTATAGCCCAGAGGAGAGAACTAGCACTGGCATTGACTATGAGATTGCTTTGGCACCTTACCAACGTGGGTAATAGCCTGTTTAGAGACCTGTAAGTTTACAGAGGTTTACAGAGCCCCTTTGCTACGCAACAGGGCTCGACAGGGAGCCCCTGGATAGCTACGATATAGTTATTTCCAAACTCTGCACAGCATCATCCCTCCTTGTCCCTTCCAAGCAACCCAAGTTTGCAGGCAAAACACGCTCCCTTGGGCAGAGCAACATAGCTGCCTGGTATTGTGTTGCTTCCAGGACTTCAGTCACTCTTTCTGCAAAACACCATGCTGAGCTGTCTGGTTTTACCAGTTTGCACCTAAGACATCCCAGACGGCTTTGCTATCTAGTGGGCTGTGCATGGAAAAAAATGTGAAGGCACCAGACTAGAGCCCTTCTGTATAGTGACCAGATGTATTTGTCTTCTCTTTTTTGAATTTTTTTTCCCTTCTAACTTACCTCAGGTGAAATTTGGCCTTTTAAAAAAGTGCCAATATCTTAGAGTCTAAAGTGACTTGGAACAAATCCTTGCTGTGTATTTGGGATTCAGATAATACAAGGCAGTGTGAGGATTGCCAACTGACACAGACAAAAAAGTGAGACTTCATTTGCGTCTTTATTTAGGTAGCAGGTTAAATAGCTCAGAATTGGGACTTTCATGACCTTGCCAGGGTGTGCGCTTACCCTTGAGCAAACAGAACTTCAATAAATACAAAACAAAACCTGCAAAATTGGGAACGGCATTCTCCTCCTGACATACTTTTTTTCCAGAAGGCAGGTGCATGCTTCCTTTCTGGGGCCATCTTTGTGTATCATAGAAATAGTTCATATACTTAGACCAGTGTTCAGAGTTTTGGAAGATGGACAGAAGGGTCAAACAAACACCTAGGATTCTTTGACCTTCCTGGATTTTTTCAGTTGTTGATAACCAAAAGCTCTTTTTCTCTCCTCCTCCTTTTCTCTTCTGGTATGCTTTCACTCTCCTCTCCACAGGCCTGTTTTCTCTTTCTGTTTCTTCGGTTTTCATTTTCCTTGGAAGACCCTGCAAGCCTTTATATTCCACAGTGCGATTAGATAGGTAAAGCCACGATCCACTGGAGTCAGTTCTTACTTTAACCAAAGAAAGCTCATTTTACCTTTCTTCCTCTGAAACACTTTTCAGTTCTTCTGGACATACCAGGAATTCTGCTGTGCTCTCTGGGGTTATTGGAGGCAAAGGTACAGGCACCTGAACCAGAAATGTTGAACTTAACAGGTAGCAAGACGCCTGGAGTAGTAAGGTACTTTTTTCCAAATTGCTAACTTAGCTCTTAAAATAAGATCCCTTTGGTTGGTTTGCATTATCCACATTTTGCACAGTCCCCTGTCCCAAAATAGACTTCATGAAGCTCTGATGAAGTAGGATCTTAGCCAAACTCCTCTGAAGTTGACAACTACACCCATGACTGCTCAGCTGAGCAAATTCTAACAAACAGGATTGTCTCACAAAGCGCGATGGCAAACCTGCACGGCACTTAGCCTTAATTTTCACAGAGCTGCAGACTGACGACCTTGCTGTCCCTTTCAGAGTATCTTAGACTGTAGCAAGAATGACGTCCTTTCTTCAAAGCTTGCTTTCAAACACAGTTTTCACACGGGTGTATGACACAGTTAATTTGTGAGGGCCATTCAGCTGGGAGCCTGCAATCCCGCTCGGGGCTCACAGGGGCTGCAGCAGCCACCGCACATTCGAGCCCTGGCATCCTGATGTGCAGAAGGAGCTGACGGGCTGCTCCTTGCAGGTTGGGGCACCACAGACTGAGGGGCCTCTGAGGGCAGGATAGAGCTCAGAGAAATGCTGGGAAAGGAGAGCAAGAAAAGGCTTGCCAATTTCTTTCTGCTGGGGTTTCTTCTGCCCTCCCGAGACGTAGTTCTGCTGCTATTCATTTGGCAGCAATACCAACTTCTGAGGTGGGAGCCTTTTCTTTTGAAATCTGCCTTTTTGTATTTGTCTTCTAGTAGGTATTTAGTTTGATTAAGTACATGCCTAATGCAGATTTGAAACAACCTTTCTGGTTTTTCTTATGTATCGTTCTAGAGTGAAAAAAACGCCCACCACCCCCCAAGGGATCTAATGCCTGGAAGAGGCACAGCAGCTACTTGGACCTGTCAGAAACTACTCTCATACATGAGAAACGTCACAGCGTTTGTCGACCTGACATACCTCTCCTGTTTCCAATTCCACTGCCATATCTACACCTGCTTCTTTGGGGAGGACAAGCAGAGACGGTGGTGTGTCCAGGAAGGCTTTTGACTGGTCCTCTGCGTCTGCTTCACCTGCAGGGCCACTTTGGTCTTCCAAAGGCAGCTCTGGAAAGCAAAAGCACGTGCAGCAATGTAACTTCTTGGAAGTGGACAACAGGTAAAGCAAAACCCAGCCAAAGCCTTACACCAGCTGTCTTCTTGGCCCTCTGATGCCCTGTTTTCTGTCACGTCTCCTCCATTGAATGGAAACGATTTGCAAAAGGACATCTCTGTCAGCAGGTTTCTGAACTCAGAGCTTCAGCTCATCTTGCAGAGCAAAGTGTTCCTGCCCTGATAGACAGTGTCCAAACAGAGGTGATGGGAGAAGCAGGGCTTAAAAGACAGAACTCAATGCGCAGCCCTGCTAGAAATGATGCTGAGGTAGGAGCAGCATTCGCAAAGCATCTCCCTGATGCAAGTGCACGTAGAAGGGCAGATGCTGAACGTCAGCAGTGATGTTTACTGTATGAATACCATCACTCTGGTCACGTGGGAAGCCTAACAATAGGAAAGCACTGCTGTCAAGTCTTGAGTGCTCGCAGCTCCCTCCATTTGCACAGGTGTCCACCAGGAGCACAGTAGGGAACAGGAACACAAGTCCCCACCATGTGACAGCCCTCAGTTCCTCCTCATACCTGTGGCTCCGTCCGTGGGTGCTGGTGACTCCCTGGCTGACGGACAGGAGCGGCCATCCATCTCCTCCCCAAAGATGTCACTGAAGTTTTCAATCATAAACAGCAGCAGCACGTTCACCTGCACACATCAAAGCCTTGGTCTCAACCCGGGTGCCTAAAAACGTATCACACAGCCTTTCCCACTGCTGACCCTTGCCTCTGCGCAGACGGCTGTTGCTGTGGGGCTGCTCTTGCAGGCAGCCACCCCACCAGCATTTGCTCAAGGGAGGAGGCAGCCAGGGACCTCTGAGCAGCCAAATTCTGATGGGCCGGCAAGGCTGCAGCCGGCTGCTCGATCCAGCGTACCTTCTCAGTCACCGCCAGCATGGCCTGGAGCGGGAGCAGGTCCTCATTAGGTGGGCTCAGGAGGTTTGGCCCAAGGCAGATGGCCAGGTTGCTGGTGGTCATTCTGCTGGTGGAGGCGTTGTGGCCGATGTGCTGGAGGAGGGCCAGCAGCTGCTTGAGGAGGAGGAGGTTGGCTCCAGGCAACTTCTCAGCCACCCTGAGATGTAAAGGGGGACTCGGGCTACTTGCAACCCAAAACACGTCTTGAGGTAGCATCAGCTGACCCCATTCAGCAGCAGTGTGAGGGAAGCACTGAGAAGGCTCCCCACGCCAGGATCTGGCCTCCAGGAGTATTTATTTACTTCTGCCTGGGAAAGACTCCCCAGTGCATGCAATGGCAGAGCCTCTTTTCTTGCTATCATATACCTTCCACAAATATCCCCTACCCTAAAGACTCCCCACGTTTGAAGGGGAGGACCTAGCCCTGCCAGCAGGAGCCTGACAGTGATCTCTATGGGGAAGAGGCTCTAAGCTGAATCCTTTGGTTATGTCCTCCTCATCTACTCTTCTCCTTCCCCGGTCTACCCTCACAGAGGCTGCTCCCACACATCTGCAGTGAAAACAGAAGCTCAGAGAAACAAAACCTCAGTGCTGGTCAATGGGGCTCATGCTGGACAGAGCTGGGACCTCACGGCACCGAGGACACAGAGGAGCAGCTCCACACTGGTGCTCTCAGAAGAGAAGCTGCAGGCACCGAGACATACGCTCCCTCTGTGCAGCCCACGCTGCCCAGTCCCCTGGTTCCCATCCAGCCCTGACATCAATCTTTTTCTGCAGGTTAGACACAACGCCTTCAGCTGATCTGGCTCTGCAAGGTCGACAGGCTGCAGCCTTTTTGCTGCCTTCGGGATCTCTCCAGGCCCTGAACTCTAAACACTTGCAACTATTTGCTAAGCTCTCATGTTGCTCAGGAGCTAGTTCAGCATCCGTAGAGCTGAGATGAAGATCACGCCTGTATCTCTGGGGCCTTGTACGGCAGCAGAACATGGAACTCCTGTTGGACTCACTCGGGGAAAGGGATTCCTGACAACCAGCTTCAGCCCAGGAGGGCTGGTCTCTGCTGACTCCTGCCGTAGTTAATAGAGAGAAATCAGTGCCCCCTGAAGGCAATTCAGGGCAAGAGATTAATGCTCTGAATTACATGTTGGAGGGCTGTGATTCTCTGCTGGCTCGAGAGGAAGCCTTGTGAGACATACTCTCGTGTGCTCAAGTTGGGCTCTATGTGTCTGCAGCACCATCAGGATACTTACTCTCATTACCTATCACCTGTGCTGTAGTCCTACCTAAGTCCCATGCCCACGTGCGTTTTCAGACTGTTCTTCCCACCACATATGCCTGGGTCTTCCTATTCCAGCCATTTCTGCAGCTCAAAACTGCCTCTGCAGCACTGCAGTGACATGGAGATTAGTGGGAGGAACTGGTTAGGAGCCCATTCCCAAATTCCCATACCAAGGTGCTGCTGGCACGCTGAGAAAGGTATTGAAATGCCATCACTTGTCGTCATCAAGGGATTGTCAGCTGGGAGGCAGCTTCGGAAGGTCCCTTTGGCTGAAGGTACTCTGTGCGTGCTGCTGTACGGGCCCTTCATTTAATTCAGCACCAAAGCATAGGAAGAGGCATGAGCATTTGGGAGGGACTCGGGGCACGGTGTGACAGGTCAAAGTGAAGTATCTTCCAAGAACTGAGCAGCAGGGTGATGACTGTTGCCTAGAGGACCTTCTAAGATTGCATTTTTTGTTTTCCTTGGCAGGGGAGTTCTCTTGAAAATCAATTTCCTGTTATTTTCACTTCTTCCCTTATCCATCAGCACATTAGCTTTTCTTCATTCTTCCTTGGCTTTCCTTACCACACACACTGTTGGCCAGCTTATTCATCTGGAATCTGCCATTTGCTAACTGATCTGATTAGAGTTAATTACTAATTATTTGTATTACTACAACCCTGATGCTATATGCACCGTGGGAATATAATTTAATTACAGCACAATATCAATCAGATGCATAAATTAAAATGTTCACATTTTAATATGAGCCCGTTTTCTATTTTCAGCTGTATGAGCTGCCAAGCTTGGAGGAGAAAAAAGCTGTTGCTCCAGGCTGTTGCGCAGTGAGAGATGGGCAGTTCTCCCAAATCAGGTGGAGGAATGGGGGTCACAGTTCCCAGCTGTGGTTACCTTTAAGAAGAATTCTTTCTAAAAGGATTTTTAACAAGAAAAGCTGTGATTTTACACCATTTAAGTTCTGCAGCATCTAGCAGCAAATAGTTTAACTACACGGTCTATGAACAACCACCTCTTTGTGTTCACTCTGACCTAGACAACAGGAGGGTCTTTTGCTGGAAGTAGAAATGCAAGCCAGTCCCTTTATGGCCTCTCCTTGCCATTCATCATTCTTCATATCCCTGGCATGTCTTCACTCAGCCATTTTTTTTCCCCAGCTCGCAGATTTAGGCCAGTTAGCTTATTCTTTGTGCACAAGCTGGTCTGTAACTTTATTTCCCTTTCTGAGCCATTTCCAGAGAGGGGAACAGCACTGCAGGCACTATGTAAGATGGTGGACACACCATCGACACATACATTACACAAAAGACAACGAGCCTCAAGGAACCTGACTTGTCCCTGGTGCTTTTAAGCAGACTCATTTCAGTGGGGAGAAGAGAAATCCTAGGGGGGTGTGTGGGGGTGTCTTATTTATATCTATATATCTATATATCTATATATAAACCTGCTGGGAGGGAATCAAGATGAGAAAGCCAGGCTCTTCCCAAAAGTGCCCACTTAGAGCACCAGAGACAAAACACGTAATACTCCAGCTGCACATGAGAAAACAACTTTTTCCTGTCAGGGTGGTCAAACACTGGCGCAGGTTGCCCAGGGAGTTTGTGGAGTCTCCGTCCTTGGTGATATTCAAAAGCCAAGGGCACACTGTGCTGAGCAACCTGGTCTAGTTGACCCTGCTTGAGCAGGCGGGTTGGACCAGAGGACCTGGTCCCTTCCAACCTCCACCCTCCTGTGCAAATCTGTGCTTTGGTTTCACTCCTAAAGCACCTGAACTCAGCCCTGACGCCCGCTGGCAAGGATGCTGGGGCAAGCCACGATCCCAAACTCCTCCCCGAGGGTTCATCACCAAACAACGGCTCCCCGCTCCAGAATATCGTATGGCAGACACGCTCAGAAGAGAGAAAAGATCATTTTATTGCAAACATCAACTGCAGCAGGGGATGAGCCCAGGAGTCACAGGAGTTCAACCAGTAACAGAGAAACGGCACCTACAACGACAGAGAGCACTGATAAACCCAACAAAGGCAGGAATAGGCATGACTCGGTTCCCCTTTCTTTGGGGAACACCATTGACAAGGAATTGTTCATATAGCCCAGAAGAGAGAGCTATGGCTGGCATTGACTAAGGGACAGCTCTGGCACCTTATCCCCACGGGGAATGCCCTTAGAGACCTGTGTGCGTGCAGAGATGCTCAGGGCCCCTGTGCCACGCAGCAGGGCTCGATGCGGAGCCCCTGGGGAGCTCAGAGTTATTTCCAAGCCCTGCGCAGCACCATCCCTCGCCGGCCCTTGCCATCAGGTTGGACTGACTTGGAGCAGTGCTGAGAGCTGGGAAAGATGGGCAGCAGAGCCTGGTACGCACCTGGGCTCCTTGACCTGCTGGACCTTCCTGCTTCTTTTAAGTCCCCATCTCTTTCTGTCTTCCTTCTTTTCTTTGCTCGATAGCATTCCTTCTCGTCTGCCCAGACCTCTTTTCTCTTTCTTTTTTTTCGGTTTCCCTTTTCCTGGGGGGAGCCTGCAAACCTTTCCATTCCCACAGGAGGATTAGGTAGGTAAAGCCAGGATCAACTAGAATCAGTTCTTGATTTAACCAAAGCTGACTCATTTTACCTTCTTTCCTCTGAAAGGCTCTTTACTTCTTCTTTTTCGCTTCCCAGGGAGTCTACTGTGGTCTCTGGGGTGGTTGGAGCCAAAGCAACGGGTTCCTACAACAGAAATGTCAGAGTCAGCGGGTGGCAAGGGACACCCTGGAGTAGTAGGTGACTGTTTGGCAAAATGCTGCCTTAGCCCTACAGAGAAGATCCCTTTGGCTGGTTTGCATTAGCCCTTTCTTCCAAGGCCCTCACTTTGGAACACAGGGTTCACACGGGTGTGTGACACCCAGTTCATTTCTGGCAGCTCAACACTGGGATAACGCGTCTTGGGTAGGAGGGGAGTTCCTGATGGAGCTGCCATACCTCTGCCATTTCGGACTCCACCACCGTGTCTCCCCCAGCTTCTTTGAAGACATCCAGAGAGGGGGATGCAGGCAGAATGGCTTCTGCCTGGTGGTCCTGGTCTGTTCTGTCTGCAGGGCCACTTTGCTCTTCCAAATGCAGGTCTAGAAAGCAAAACCATGTGCAGCAGTGATGCCTTGGAAGTAAAGCACACCGAAAGCAAAACCCACCCAAAGCCCTACACCAGTTGTCTTGTTGAGGTTTCTGGTATCCCAAGCCCCAGCCTGTGACAGCCCTCGGTTCCTCCTCATACCTGTGGCTCCGTCCGTGGGTGCTGGCGACTCCCTGGCTGATGGGCAGGAGCAGCCATCCATCTCCTCCCCAAAAATGTCACCGCGGTGTTCAATCATAAACAACACCAGCACGTTCACCTGCATATATCAACCCCATGGTCTCAACCCAGGTGCCTGAAAACGTATCGCACAGCCTTTCCCACTGCTGACCCTTGCCTCTGCGCAGACGGCTGTTGCCGTGGGGCTGCTCTTGCAGGCAGCCACCCCACCGGCATTTGCTCAAGGGAGGAGGCAGCCAGGGACCTCTGAGCAGCCAAATTCTGATGGGCCGGCAAGGCTGCAGCCGGCTGCTCGATCCAGCGTACCTTCTCAGTCACCGCCAGCATGGCCTGGAGCGGGAGCAGGTCCTCATTAGGTGGGCTCAGGAGGTTTGGCCCAAGGCAGATGGCCAGGTTGCTGGTGGTCATTCTGCTGGTGGAGGCGTTGTGGCCGATGTGCTGGAGGAGGGCCAGCAGCTGCTTGAGGAGGAGGAGGTTGGCTCCAGGCAACTTCTCGGCCACCCTGAGGGAACAGGAACTCAACGTTAATAGAGCAGATGTTGCCCACAGCCATCCCCGAAGCTTGCCCAAGGCAGGTGGGAGCCAGTGGGTGAGTTGCACAGATTTCCAGGTGCTCTCAGCCAGCGGTCAGTGCTCCTGTGCCTCAGGAAGGAAGCACGGCGTTCCTTCCTAGATCCTGATTTCCCCCAAGCCCAGGCAAGGGAAGGCTCCCTGTCCATGCCCTTTCCCCCGAAATCTAAGCCCACCACAGCAAAAGCAAGCTGTCAGAAGACACAGCTTTTTAAGGAGACCGTCCCTTTGCAGGCAAGTCCCAGGCCTCTACCAGTCCCTCCTCAACAGGCAGGCTGCTGCCCACACTTACGCTTTCAGCTCTTCAATCTTCTCCTCCTTGCCGCTCTTCTGCATCGCCGCCATCCAGTCCTCGTAGAGGTCTGTCACGAGGAGCTTGGCGGGGATGCTTCGGAGGAAGTCCTGCAATGCCAGGGGCTCCAGGTGAGCCTCTGAACACTCCAGGCCAGCCAGGAGCTCTTCCAGCTGCAGGTCAGAAGCGCTCACCTTCAAGATGACGGCCAGCAGCAGCGCAGGCTGGCTGCCCAGGTCGACGTCGGCGCCGTGGTCCATGGCCTCTCGCAGCTCCCGAAATTCCGTTCCGCTGGCAGCTCTTCGGAATATCCCTTCTGTCGATGGTCCTTCCCGGTGCAGGACAGCCAGCATCTCCTGCAGGAGGGGCAGGAGGACAGTTGCTTGGCTGAGAAGCTGCCTTCCAACAGCAGTGACCAAAGCGCTGCCCCACATCCTGCTCCTTGCCCCCCAAAGCATGGTCTGGGGGTGAAGAGCCCAATCCCCCATCCCCAGAGCTCCTGGGAACAGCCACGTCCCCTCTGGAGCAGCGGGAGGGAGGGCTGGGGACCCCCTGCCCAGGCTGGCTTACCTGGATGGGCCGGGGCAGGGAGCCGTCCTCCCCGCAGAGGGCTGCCAGGGGCTGTCCAAAAAGCGCCCTGCCACAGCCGGAGCCCGCCTGCCCTGGCGCCTGGGCAGCGGCCGGGGTCCTCCGCAGAGCAAAGGGCCAGGGCAGCCCCATCCTCCTCCTGCTCCTCCTGCTGTTTCCTCCTGCTGCAAAGGAAAACAGAGCAAGATCCCGTCAATGGAGACTGCCAGGCCGCTGCTCCCGGAGCCTGCCCTGCCTGCAGCGCGGTGCTGAGCAGTGAGGACGAGCAGGGAGCCAGCAGCTGGAACCGCGGCTCCAGCTCAGCGGCTCCATCTCGCAGGCTCCTGAGAGCCGGCGTGCCACCGGGACAGCCTGTCCCAGCCCTCGCCCTGCCCTCCTCCAAGCCGTGGGCAGCAGCAGAGGCTCCGTGTCCCCGCAGAACCACGTCCAGCGGCCGCTGCCCAGCGGGTGTCTGTGCTCGTCCAGGTGATGTCCTGCCTTGGGGTGCCGCACCTGCATGGCGACACTCAAGGGACAAGTGAGCACAGCTCAACCATTCGCAGGAGGTTGCCTTCCTTTCCAAAACTCACCTGGTGAGCGGCAAAGTCCGCCTCCCTTGTTCCCAGATGGGGCTGTCGGTGGCCCTTGCTTGGGATGATCCTGCAAAAATGAGATTGCGCTTAGAGAGCATCCCCGCAGCAGAAAGGGCCGCCGGCGAGCTGCCGCCCGGCACCAGCAGCCTGAGCTCAGCAGAGCTGGGACCCTGTGCCCTGTGGGGCTCTCTGCCCTGCATGGCAGGATTCCCCCCAGTGCCACCAGTGAGGATGTGCTGGCATTCCTGGTGGCTCCCCAACCCTCTCCACTCCCCGAGTGGCACCATGAGACCCTCCCCACAACCTCTCCCCACTTGCCGCACATGCCGGCACAGCCAGAGGTGGGCGAAAGGCAGCCGTTCTCACCTCTGCCTGGCCCTCGATCAGCCTCTCCAGGCTCCCGGCGCTGAATGTCCTCCACTGGGCAAGAGAGAAGGAGCGGAGGAAGGTGAGCAGCGATGCCTCTGCCGCTTGCTCGGCTGGAGGACCAGGGCTCGGGGACAGAGCCCAGATTGGGGAGACACTCACGGCGTGGCGGCGGCTCAGCTGCTTCTCCAGGGGTTTGAGGGAGGGGAGATGGGTCACCCGGGCTTGCTTTGCTCCTTCTGGTGTCCTGTGGACCGGGAAGGGACAGGGAGAGAGCTGGCTGAGCCCCGAGCTGCCCCTTCTCTCCTGTCAGGCAGCTCTCCCCGAGAGCTCCTGGCAGCTGCGAGGGCACCTCTCCCCAGCTGGGGAGCTGTGTTCTCCCATCAGGCTGCGCCTGGAGCATCCCCCTTTGGCTTACCCCAGCAGCGTGCCCACCCACAGCTCCTTCAGCGCCTGGGAGCTGCAGAAAGAGAGGAGAACCAGCGTCAGGCCCCGCTGCTTCAAAGCCCGTGGGCAGAGGCGTGTTTCTGTGTAGCCCTGCGCCGTGGGGAAGGACACAGGGGCAGGACGAAGAAGCCCCGTGGGGCAGGACAGGGACTCTGCCCAAGCCCTGGCTCCCTGTGTCCTGCCAGAGCAGGACTTTTGCCCTTCTCTTCTGGGCACGGTTGGGAACCTCTCCCACCCAGCCACGGGATGTGGCACCACGACTCACCCAAAGGCGACAACGCATGAGCCGGTGGGCCAGACGAGGATGAGGATGTCCTCGTCGCCGCCTTCCTCCTCCTCTTTTTCCTCCCCTGCTGCCTCCTTTCTGCCGCTCAGCACCCACAGCTGGTCCAGGGCCAGGCGGAGCTGTGGGCGCAGGCTGGTGCCGCGTCTGCAGAGAGCAGAGAGGAGAGGCAGGCGGTGAGCTGGGGGTGTCCTCCTCGGGGTCCCCCCGGGCCGAGCCCTGTCCCCCACCTGCCCTTGGGACAGACATCGATGGGCGCATCCAGCACCAAGGGGCCGGGGCCTGGGGCTGGGGCCGGGGTGTCCCGGGGCTGGGGCCAGGGCCAGGGCTGGGGGAAAGGCAGCTGGGCTCTGAGGGTCTTACTGCAACTTGGCGATCACCAGTTCCTCCTGGAGGAGGAGAAGGCGTCTCTCGCTCCTCTTGCGGCCCCGGGTCAGCCGCACGTCCGCGCTCAGCACCGCCTCGGCGTCGGCGAGAGCCTCCCTGCAGAGCAGAGAGCGGCGGGCATGAGAAAGGCCGCTGCCACCGCGGGTCCCGGCCGTGCCCCCGAGGCACAGGGAGAGCTCACCTGGAGCCGCAGCAGCAGTTGGCCTGGCCCATCCTGCCCGGGAGAGGAGGACCCTCGCCGTGGACCGAGGACGCGGGCCAGTCGGCGACAGCGGGGATGGGAGGCGAGGTGCCGGTGCCGGTTCGGTGCCGCTCGGTCAGATCCTGCCTCCTCCCAGCGCTCCTGCGTGCCAGCACAGCTCCGTGCTGCTGTCTCTGGCGGCCGTGGGCTCCAACTGACCAACATTCCGAGCCCAGCGACCAACATTCTAAGCCCAACGACCAACATCCTAAGCCCAACGACCAACATTCTAAGCCCAACGGAAAGTGGGAGGGGCACTGGGGGGAGAGTTCTTTCCAATATGGCCGTCTCTGCCTGGCACTGGGGAGCCCAGGGCTCGACAGAGCAGAGGGGAAGGGCTTGGGACTTCTGCAGTCTTTCTTGCTAGGACCTTCATGCCCCAGAACTGTGCATTTCCCTAAGCCACTGTGTCTTAGTCACAAGTGTGTGGCTATCCCTGGATTCCCCTTGCTTGTCTATGTAGCACCCTTCCCATTCCCGCCCTTCATGCACATCTCCCTGTGCCACTGCGATGAGGATTAGAATTGTGTGGGTTTTCTCTAGCCAAAGCAGTGGTCAAATTGGGGAGGCTCTCTCTTGGCATGGGACAGTGAGAAAGAAGATGACCATGCTGATAGGGTGCAGATACAGTTTCCAACTTGGTAACGGTAACTTGGTGTTTTGTGCTTTCTGCATTGCTCTGTGTGCCTCAACACTTCACACTGCAAGAGAAAGGGAATGTCATGGTCTGGACCCAGACACCAATATGGACCTCCCTCCCCACGAGAGGGAGAGTCTGTGCAGCATCACACTTTTGCTCTGCCCTCATTAAGACGAAAAACACTTTCACCCTAGACGATTCGTCCCTGAGAAAGACAGCTCTCAGACCATGCAACACTAGCTGGGACAAACATCCTCTCCTGGATAGTGGCATTAAGATAGGCTGTGTATTTTGAACCGTCTGAAGGTCATTGAAGAATGGCCTTGTGAGAAGGTAATCTTGGTGAAGCTGTCGACGGGGCTTCTACGGACATGGGCTCACACACTAACAGACATAGCCATGTGCCACTTATTCTCTTGATCAGCTAAAATATATGATCCATTCGTGAATTGATCTCTTCCTGAATAAACCTCAAACTTCTAAAACAATGACCTAACCAGCTTGAAAAGGCCCCAGGACAGAAACTGAAGCCATAGTCTTAATGGTCACTTTCCTGAAGAGAGATACTGACTTTACAACCTCACTCTGGTTATAATCACAGGATTTATCTTTGCTGCTGCTGCTGCTTTCTCCTCTGAGGCTGGGATTTTGTTAGAGCTATTTTAGACCAGGTCCATGTGATGCAATGCTGACTCTGGTCAGGACTATTCCATGCTCCTGTCTAGAGGCTGCTGCTCACTGTTTGGAGGGAGGAAGGGAGCCTAAAACTTCCTATTTTATCACAAAACTGTCTTTTTATTGGTAGCCCAAAATATTATTGTTTTATGATCTTCTCCAAATAGAAAAATCCCTTACATAAGTCATTTCACCTGCAGCTGGTACCACTTTCACAGCCCTCTCGATCCTCTTCTGTGAGTGCATTACAGGTACGAGCACGTGGCCATCCCGTGGGGTAGCATGTGAGCAGACAACAGAGGGCTGAAGTCTTTGAAGTGGTTTGTTGGCAGGCAAAACAAGCAGGAGAGGCTTTCCAAGCGCTCATGGTGCTGCAGTCAGAAAAGCGTCTCAAGAAAATGTGTGGAGATGAGCTGCACGGTGAGCGTGGGGCTGCCTGTTCCCGTCATACCCAGAAAAGTTACTGTAATTTGTGGTTCTCCTATTCTGGGCCAGTGGGATGAAGCTGGGGTATAACCTTGAGAACTTAACTGGTCGGGAACACAGAGGAAGCAGTCAAGCACAGAATCTGAGAGAAGTGTAGTCCTGAGCATGTCCTTTATCAAGGTGCCTTGAAGACATTCTCATAGTACAGCACACAAAAAAAGAATTGGGCAGCACGTGGAAGAAGACTCAGAAGAATGCCAATACTACTGCAACTTACCATAAGAAAAGTTGCAATTTCAGCATTTCTTTCTGTTCTCTGTTCATTCTAGCACTGTTCAAGACAATCTGGAATGTCCAAGAAGTGACTGTGTCTGGTCCCGCAGTTAGATGAAATCTCCCAGCTGTAAAAACAGCTGCTGCTGCCTATTTATCACACAAAAACATGATTTCTTGATGGTAAGTCTAGTTCCATGTTGCTCTTTGCCAATGTCAGCAGATGTTGATGTTAATATATACAGCATCAGGAGCAACAGAAGGAATCACTGTGGCAGCTGTATTTTTTCCTCTGCAATGAAGGGCATTCCTGCCTTTTATTTGGACTTTGTCTTCAGAAGTAGAAGCAATGCACTACAGTGTACAGGTTAACATCACTTCAGTAGGCTTTTGTGAGTAAATAACAGTCCCATAAGCTCTAACGACATGAGAAATGTGGGATGTGAACTAAATATGATAAACCACTGAGTACAATTTTTTTTGGTAAAGTACTTACACATGAAAACACAATGTTTTGGGATACAATTGACATTTTCCAGCAGGAAAAATTCACTGTGTGCAGCAGAGTTCCTGCTAGGATAGCAACAGTGCACACTGCGGTTACTCTTTGGACAGTTCATGCTAGCTCATCCTACAGAATGGCCGTCTTGCCAGGATGATTCTGAGTAAGAAGTTTTACTGCCTGCATGTTCTGTTAAGTTAGCCCATATTTGGGTTTGTTTGTTTGTTTTGGTTTTTTTTTCTTGATGTTTGCTTGCAGTTGTGTTGCATTACAAGTTACAGGAGCCTTACATTGAAGGGAAAGAAAAACAATGTTAATGTATGAAGCCCTTTTTGTTACTCTAGTGAGCACTTACTTATGCCACTAGTCCCATGAAGTTGCTTGCATAATTATGCAGCCAAGTTAGAAGTTACCCACATGAGTCAATTTACTCATGAAGGTACATCATTGCTAAGGACGATGTTGTTGTTCCAAACAAGGCAATACATTTTGCTTTCTCTCTCAGCACCTGCTCCTCAATAAATAGAAGAGGGCTGATCTGGAGTGAGAATTGCAATACAAACACCCAACTACCTGGAGTTTTGTTCTGCAGAACTCATGTTAAAATCGGGACTCATTCTAATTGGGGTCTGTCAAACAAATAGAAAGATAAGCCTTGCTTTTGTAAGACAAACATGAAAGAGGTTGATTATCAGGCCCGATTTCCCTTAGATAGTTCACTGCATCCCAGGTTACATACATCTTTTCACTTAGAAGTCTGGAGGTGAAGTGAATGCTGCGTGTGCTTTTTTGTTTATTTATTTTTAGTTCTGTACAACACAATCATCTCGTGGAACCTTGCAGATGGCTTTGCAATAGATTGTAGTGGGTATATACCCCCTTACTCTAGTCTCACTTCTAGATTTCAAATTAATTGTTCTTTTGTATTAAGAAGGAGAAAGCTTGTTCAAATACCAACTGCAATTGCCGGGAAACTGGCAGGCAGGCCTGTTGCTTTCTTTGGAGGAAAAAAAAGCAGCTAATTCTTGTATTCACAGGCAAAACATTCATAGCTTTTTAGTAGGTGATTTTTAAACTATAAAGACGTTAGAATTAGGTGAACACATCTTTGTTTTAATGTGCCTCACTCAATACTTTGTATTGTTATGTGTGAGGGATACATTTTTCATGGTCAAATTTCAGCTATGTTGCATGTAAATATAGCAGCATTTGTAAAAGCTGAGAAACACAGCATGTTCAAAGTTTCGTACAGATATGTGATGGTAACCTACCTTAATTGTCATTTTAATCAATAAGTACATCCTCACGTATCATTCCTGAAGCAAGTGAAGTGAGGTGACAGTTAAATAACTCAGGCAATTAGACATGAAACACTGTGAAGTTTTCAGGTGGCTGCTTTTGTTTCATAAACCAAAATATCAGAAATCCATATATCCAGTCAACAAGATTTGATATAGTAGTTATTTATAGTTTATAAAGGGAAAATGGGGTTTATATGGAATATACACTTTAAGTGAATTCAAGGCACAAAAAGTTTAAAAAAAATTAGCAGAGGAGCTATAGGTATGTTACCGATGGATAAACAGAAAGAACATACATAGGTTTTTCCCCTTCATTTCTGAAGGAAGAAAACAGCTACAGTGCAAAGAAGGATGCACCGAACTAACTTACAACCAAGGGAATGTGGAATAAAGCAGCAGGAAAAAAACGGCTTTGTGAGACAGGGTTAGCAATCATCTTAAACGCCTAAGCATTTGTATGTGTTCCCTACTTTTTGTGGGTAATCGCTCATAGTGTAATAGTGTGTGTTCAAAATTCTATTCATCTTGTACTTGCATTTCACATTTTAAAAACTCATAAGCAAGACGTTTTTTATTGTTCTCCTGCAGTAGAGGTGAAATCCAGAGGCTTACAAAAGTCAGGAATCTCAGCAGGAAAGAAGAAAAAGATCATTTGGTTGTAGTCTTTAAAACTAGAGTTATTCACTAAAGCCTTTTTATAAGACAAGCATCTAGAACACTTTTGTTTCACGGGAAAATACTAAAATCGGTAGAAGAATGGAAGTCTTTCAAGAAGGAAAGAAAAAAGGTGGTGTTGATGTTACCCAGCAAAAATTGTGATTTTTATCTTGGATCTTGTGGTGTTTGGTAGGGTGTTTTAGTCCTGGTTTTTGTATTGCTCAAAGTCTGTGAAAAAGCTATCATCTTATCTTGAGATACAGGCTGAAAATATATTGGCTATTGTAAAATCTCTCTTACCTCATTACATGTGGGATTGGGGGTATGGGTCTGATTTGCATTTCATGAATGTTTGGGGTTCTTTGTGTCAGGACAATATCTCACAAGGCCTTTCATGCTGAGTGCAGAAGGGAACCTGACTCACAGGTTCCTGCCCCACGGGGCTTCATCGTCCTGCCCCTTTGTCCTTCCCCTCCTCCTTGTCCTCATCCTCGTCCTCGCCCTCGCCCTCGTCCTCCCCCAGGCAGGCGGCCATGAGGCCTGCGGGGGCCGGGGCCGGGCCGGGGACGGTGTCCCTGCAGGGTCAGGCAGCAGGAAGGAGCGCCCCGGGGCATGCTGGGAGCTGTAGTCCTGGGGCACGGGGCTGCCGGGGGCCCTGGTGGTTCCCGGGGCATGCTGGGAGCTGTAGTCCTGGGGCACGGGGCTGCCGGGCGGCCATGTTGGTCTCTGCAGTCTCTGCTCCAGCTGCGGCCCGGCTGAGGTGAGGGCTGGGGCTGCCCGTGAGGCGAGCGAGGCCCTTGGGCGGGCGTGGGGGTGTGGGAGCCGGGCCCGGCTGAGGGAAGGAGAGAAGGGGCAGGGTGAGGGGGGTCGCAGTCCTGGGTTTGTGGGTTTCACACAGACTCCCTCTTCAGAAAACACAGCCTCTGTGTGGGTCAGCGGTCCCTGCAGAGCTTTAGTATTTGTAGCCGTTTTTATAAATACACAGCGGGCTCACACGGTGCTGTGCTTCTTGTAAACTGAATCGCTGGATTCAGCATGCCCCGGGAACCACCAGGGCCCCCGGCAGCCCCGTGCCCCAGGACTACAGCTCCCAGCATGCCCCGGGGCGCTCCTTCCTGCTGCCTGACCCTGCAGGGACACCGTCCCCGGCCGGGCCCCGCCCCCCACAGGCCCCATGGCCGCCTGCCCCGGGGAGGATGAGGATGAGGACGAGGACGAGGACGAGGACGAGGACAAGGACAAGGACAAGGACAAGGACAAAGAGGAGGAGGAGGAGGAGGAGAAGAAGAAGAAGAACTGACGTGTGGAAAAGAGACTCCACAATCAGTGAGATTGTAAAGTAGGTATGTTTATTCAGCGCTGGGCAGCACGGGGGGTAGTCCCACCAAAGTCGTGCGTGCCGTCGGGCCTAATTGTGCAGGTTAAGTACATGTTCTACATAGGTATTCATTAGATTTCCGAGAAATGTTGTACATATTCATTAGTTTTCTGGGAAGCTATTAGCATATGCCAATGTCTTTTACGCAGGCGCATTGAAGGTCTCTGGTGGTCTTCCATAGTCTTGTCCGCTATTTGACCCGCCTCAGGTGATTCTGCGCAGTATGGTCTTTTACATATGTTGATACATCAGTGCTCGTTAGTGCTCTTATTATCTAAGTTCTCATTAGTGGTGTAAAACCATATGGTTAGTTTAAGCTAAATTATCTACAAGGACGAGAACAAAGGCAGGAGTTCTTCTCTTTTCTGGCCCTATCTATTCAAGCAAGGTCTCTACTTGTGCCTTCTTAACAAGATCGTAAATACATCAAACATTTAATTAAGTTTTGTGATTGTTCATGGTTCCTTCTTGCTCATCACTCCCAAGTAGCAGTCTCTGACAGGCTTAATCCTTGATGAACACCAGTCTTTGGTATGTAAAGTTACAGAGAGACAATCATTAAGCAATTAGCAGTTCATTCTCTATGTCAGAAGAAAGAGAGAAAGAGAAAGAGGAGGAGAAGGGGGGACAGAGCGGTGGACAGAGGTGGGACAGGGAGCAGGAGAGAGGGACGGAGGGGAAGGGTGAGAGGAGAAAGGCACGGAAGAGAGAAAGAAAGGGAGAGGCAGGGACAGAGAGCAAGGGAAGGACAGGAAACAGCCCAGAGAGCCTGAGAAACAGAGGGATGCGGATCAGGACAAGGAGGGGGAGAAGGACAGAACAGCCGTGGTCTCCAGGATGAAGATGGCGGGGGAGCAGAAGGGGGTGGGGAGCAGGATGGAGGCCCAGAGAGAAGAGAGAAGGCCCAGCCAGCTGAGCAGGGGATACAGGCAGGAACGAGGAGACAGGCTGCAGGAGAGAGAGGAATGAGGAAATACAGACAGGGAGTGAGACAGAGAAAGAAAGAGAAAGAAGAAAATAGTGGAGAAAGGGAGGAAATAAAAAGTGGGGGCAGGGAGCCAGACAGAGCGTGATGGGGAGAGACCAAAAATAGCAATTCTGGGCAACTGCCCCCATTTCTTGAGCACTCCCCAGGAACTGCATTACCGGGAGCCTCGAGGAACGTGCTGCCTGCCAAAGCCCTGTCCTGGTCCCAGTCCTGTGCCCTAATATTGGTGATGAGCATTGCCTTGCATAGTGGCCAGGACTAAGGGCAAAACAGGACAGCTGGGGGGGGGAAGGGGGAAATTCACCCAGCTGGTTTTGGGTTGGGTTTTTTTTGCTTGATGTTTTTGCTTTTAGAAAGAATACTGTTTAAGCTCTAAATACAAACTGCAAGGAAAAAGGAACCAGGCATACCAGTCTGGACACATTTAAAGCCTGAACCCATTCAACAGCTGCACCAACCACCACTCGCTCCTGCTGCACACGCTCCACCGCCTGCCTGCAAGTACAGGCAGCCGCCCTGTTTCTGGAGTGTTCCCCAGGCACGGCAGCACCAGGTGGCTCAAAAAAACATGCTGCCTGCAAAAAACTTGAGTACAGCTGAATTCTGGTCAATTTTTCCTCTTTTTAGGCTGGGTTAAAGACTCACCCATTGGGAGATGGCTCAGGACCATGCCGGGGCCAGTGGCACTGCTTCCTGCTGGGCCCCACCACCTGCTGCTGGCTGCCCTGGGCTTCCCCCTGTTCTCTCCAGCTCTGCTTTCTGCCAGCACTGGGGGCACCCCAGAACAGCCTGCCTGCTCCCCACAGCCCCACTGCCGTCCACGTCTGCAGCTCATGCATGGTGTCCACATGCCACAGCTGATTTAGGGGGTGGCAGGTTTCTCTTGTGGCAGCCTGGGAATGGGGGCAAAGCAAACCCCATCCCTCCCTTTTGATCTTTGTCCCCAGGGAGACCCAGTGGAGATGTACCGTGCGCTGGAGAGCGTCCTTCAGGGAGGTGAGAGCCGATTGCAGAGCAGCGCTGAGAGCTGCCTGACAGCAAAGGCGCCCGGTGGCCACAGAGGAGCCCAGGTGAGCTGGTTCTCTCGGAGGCCAGCAAAGCAGCCTTCCTCTGCCCCTGGTTTTGTGAGATACGGAGCAGTGCAGAGATGTTTCTCAGGCATCCAGGCCTGAGGAGGGTTTCCCAGTGCCCCCGTGAGAGATCGTGGTCCCAGGCAGCATCTCCCCCTAGAGCCAAGGCCGTATCTAGCCCCCTGGAGCCGGGTACGGCTGCCCTGAGGGGTCTCGCAGGGAGGACGGGGTCATCTGCCTGCTGGCTCTGACACAGAAATGATGAGCTGAAGCCCCGTGGCCATGGTTGGCCGGTTCAGCGTCTCCGAGTGCCTTTCTCCCATGGAGCATTTAAGCCAGGCACTTTTTTGGAGTGTGATGGATGATGTGAAGGTGGATGCTGGTGATGTCCTGGTAGCTCTGTCCCACTCCCACTTCAAAGTTGTGATGTCTGAGATCTGGGGCCACCTGCAGGCTCTGGCAGAGATGTCCAGGGAGTTTGTATTCCGTTTGTGATATCTTAGGGCTACAATGAGTTCAGGTTATGGTATGCTAGCATTGCAGTGTGCTAGGGCTATGGGATGGCAGGATTACAGGATGTCAGAGTTTAAGCGCATTAGGATTAAAGCATGTTACTGTTACGGACTGGCTGTGGGTTTGTTGGCCCTGGGTTCTTGGAGTTATGTTATTTTTGCCTTGTCTTGTGTCCTGGGTGGTCTTTTTTTTTTTTTTTTTTTTTTTTGAGATTCCTTTTTTAACTTGTTTGCATTTTCAGGGTTTGGATAGGGGCCTTTGGTTTGTGTATGTTTCTTCTGGCTGTTTTTTTTTACTGTTCTGGTGGTTTGTCTGAAGGAGGCTTTAGGAACTCCCTTCCCAAGTCCAGCTGAAGCTCAAGAGGTTTTCTGCCAGTGGAGTTGCTGTGGCACTTGCATCACTTCGCAAGGTCTCTAACTTTCCTTGGGATCACCTTAGTTTCTGCTCTGTAGGAGGTTGCTGGCAAGCACTGAATTCACACAGCCTGTGCTCCTGTTGAATCGTCTTGTTGCTTTTTGTCACAAAGCAGTTTGTCAGAAAATGTCTAGTGAACGAGGCTTGTGGTGATAGTTCGCTATCTGGATGTTCAGAAACAGGAGAGAGATGTAAGTTAACGTTTTTAAGCTGGATGGAAACAGCAGCTTGAATTTATTAAATGTCTCGGCACACGTCAGAGTAGCTCTGATAGCATCCTTTGCCTTCTAGCAACACTGGGTAAGATCATGAATCTTTAGTCCCGTGCTAGGTTTTCACCTGCAAACAATTCCATGTACTTCTTCCTGCATCTGCTTTTGTCCCTGTAAAAGCAACAGCTGGTCTCTGGGTCTTTTGCTTTGTAGTCAATGATACTATTTTGTAGTTTAGTTCATCTGCATTTCTCTCTTTCTCTCTGTCCTGTGAGAATTAAGTCTATCGCAGCTGAACCCAGGACACTCTCTCACTCCCTCTGTTTTGGATAGCTGAATAATCTAGTAACCTGTTAAGTAGAAGATTAACCAGGCGCCTATTCCTGTACTAAAGAATGCAGTGTAGGAGTGAAAGGCAGAAGCGTCTCACCAGGACACATGTAAAACTGCAATGTCATTGACAGTTTGGGCCGTGTTTGGCAGTGGTGGTTGCTGTAGTCCTGTGCTAGCTTAGTGCTTCTAGCTCAAACTCGGTGCAAAGGTTGCCTGTGAGTTTCTTGCTTGGTTCTGCCTGTGCCTTTGTCTGGCATGGGGTCAATGTTGTTGGCTGGTGTGTGGCTTCATGCCTTATCTGGTAGGCTGATTTGTCTGCTTTGGGAAGATTTTGAGCTGTTGAACAGGTGGGACTGAGAGCAGGGAAGGCATCTGCCTTTGGGCTCTTGTGTGATTTTGTTAGCGCAAGGACACTGACTACTTTTTGGCTTATCCCTGTTGTTCAGTCGAGGTACCTCAGCCTCCAAGAAAGGGAGAAGTCTGAAGGCAGCATCCTCCCCAGCAAGCTTTGTTCTAGGCGTCAGTCTGCCCGATGTCCACTGTGGAACTGACGCCTGTGAAGAATGATGACGAGAGGTGCTGGGACTGCTTTCTCGAGAAAGAGCTACAGGCTGAGCCTTGGGCCAGAGAAGTCCAAGCTCCCAGGGATAGGCTTGCACAGGCTACGTAGAAGACGGACCACTGTGGATCTGGATCGGGGTGAGAGCCCATTGCCTTTACTTGAGATCCACTGTCTTCCCATTGCTGATATGAGGCGTGGTGGGGTTGAAACCGAGTAAATCCCTGAACTGAGATCTGGGGGAGCCACTCCTGTGGTACCAAGGACTCCACCAGAAGCTCATGTCACAGTGCCCTTTCTTCAGCACACAGCTCGGCCTCGTGAGACTAGAGAATGTCCTGTTGCCTGTCTTTGTCCCATCCGATTCAGGGACTTCTCCTTCCAGGTCAGATGGCTTCTCAAGTTCTCAGACTAATCCTTTCCTGGGAACTTTTGAGATACTTGCTAGGCAGCCTGTTTTCTCTTGAACGGACTGATCCAGCAGAATTGTGCTCATGAAACCACAAATCTGGGATTTGAGGGCTTGTTGCACTCAGAAATAAAGCAGGCTGCATCAGTGTGACACTAGGGATTGTTTTGCACAATGAAAGCTAAAGTGAGGCCATACATCCTTAAAGGCAGCTGTGGTTTAGACTCGATGAGCTACATCTGCAACCCTTCCTGCCTCAGCGTGTTCTCTAGTGTGGTTAAGAGATGTAGGTACATAAAATGTTCCAGGTATGAACAGAGGACATCAAGAATTGCAGTAGTGATAAGATTTTTTTTTTTTTTTTTTTTTTTTTTACCTGGAATTGGATTCCCACCTCCAGCTTTTGAAGTCACTTTATCTGGCAGTCATACAGCAGGATTCCTGATGGTGCAGTTCCACCTGTGGGAGGCAATTTATAGCCTCCCATTTGGTGTTGAAGAGTAGCTCAAATTGGAAATAGCCCCTGTTGCAGAGATGGGCCCCATAATGCTGGACTCTAGGGTTGTTAGCGAAGACAGTAAGATGAATGACTTCTTGAAGCTGTGTTTTCCACCGTCTTATCTGTATCCTTGAACATCATTTCCCCATAGTTACCAATTTCTTGCTCGTACATGAAATTAATGCTTGAGTTTACCTCCTGACTCGCTAAGCTTAATTTGCTTGTTATTTACCAAAAGATTGTGAAAATGAATTCACAATCATTCAGCAGCCTGCTGAATTATTATCTGCATCATGTACCCAATGCTGGTGGGTACCAACCTGCAGCTGCTTAGAGGAATTGGACTTCTTCTCACTGACTAGGTGGCAAGTGATGCTGTATCAGTCCCCAGATATGCAACACTGTGGGAAAGGAAAGATCTTTTAGTCCTCCTCCTGTTCTTCCTGTTCTTCTTTTTCCTCCTCCTCCTCCCCCACTAAATCTAGTTTAAAGCTCTCCATACAAGTCTGGCCAGCCCGTAGCCTCAGTAGCATTTACATATAGGAAATAATATGGGTTTCTTTTTTTCCCCTCCCCTCAGCCCAGAGGATCCCACATAATTGTCCTCAGAGTCCGAGGCAGAGAGAAATCCACAGAAGAGCAGTGGCCAAACAGCAAGCACAGAAGCAGCTGTAGCCAAAAGCGCCTAAGGATGGCAGGGAGTGTGCTGATGTGCAGACAGCTAGGATGCTGAAGGGGTCTTAATTTCATCTAAACCCAAAAACTCAACACACGTGGGGGAGGGGCAGTGCCCCAGGGCTGTGGCCGCGGTGGGAAGGCAGGACTGTGAGGTCACAGAGCCCCGCTGTGCCACGCCGTGATGTGCAGTGCTGTGCCACAGGCACCGCTCCAGCAGTGCCAGCAGCAGCAGCGGCAGCAGCAGCAGCAGCAGCAGCGGCGGCATGGTGCAGGCGTGGGGGGCCATGACCCCCGCCTGCCTCCTTATCCTCTTTGTGGTGTCCCTGCAAGCCTGGGATGTCGGGGCTGCTCCGTGGCAAGCGCGGGGATTAGGTAGGTGGGCAGGCGAGGGCCAGCACCCAGCGCTGGCAGCGTGGCGCAGCACCCACCACACCTCGGGGTGACAGCGGGGCTGGGGTCGTGGTGTGGCAGGGCTGTGAGAGCAGCGGGGCCGGGCTGGGCCGGATGAGCCGCGGCCAGCTTCATGGGCAGCGGGAGGTAGATGTCCTGTGGGGAGGTGCAGGGGGCTGCAGCCGCTGCAGAGGCATTTTCCAGGTGAACGGTGGGGCCGAGAGCAGCACCGCGGGGTGAGGAACCATCCCCAGAGCCGGCCCTGTGCTGCCCTGCCCCAGAGCAGCCTTCCCCTGGCCTGCATGTCGGGGCCAGAGCAGCACCGCAGGGGCCAGGTAGTAGCCTGCAGGGGCACTTCTTCCCCGCGCTGGTCACAGCTGTGCCCCGGGCCCTGGCTCTGCCGCTCCCTGGCTGAATCCTGACTTTCAGCCTCAGGGATGTCCGTCCTTGGGAGATGTCTGCTCAGAAAAACAGGAGCATTCCTGCTCTAGCCCGGCAGTGCTCTCCTTGGGTGAACCCAGGTCCCCCAGGCCCTCTGCAGCTTTGGAAACCTCCACCCATGTCTGGGTCCCACGTCATTACCTGACCCCCCTCCAGTGACTGCAGGTCACTGAGAAAGAGGTAGATCACAGCCTCTAATGGAAACGTGCTTGATTACAGCTGTGCCTGTAGCCGATGGCCACCCGACTGCTCAGCCGGATCTTGTCCGGGAGCCTCAGGGCAACCCCACAGGTATGTCACTTGAATGAGCGGGCATTTAGGTTTTAATATTTGTTCATATGAAATTTAAGTTAGTATTTTCTTGGCTGATGCTTAGACATGCAGAAGAGCAGAGAGGGAATGGGTCAGGCTCAGTGATGTGGCCTGGGGCGCTCTGCCTTGCAAAACATTCTTTCCCAGCCTTTCTGACCCTGCGCTGCTTCCAGTGCCTGCTGCAAAGCCATTGGGCTTGTTGGGGTTGAGTTTAGAGCTGGTGTGGGCTCCAGGGAGTCCTTTCTGCCGGCAGCTCTGTACATGGTTTGTTTTAAACTGGCATGTTCCAGGCACCCAGTAACGGTCTGCACAGTGCTCCTGAGTGGCAGGGAGAGACGAGTGCCATGGAGCAACCCTGTGTGTGAACTGCATTCATTGCCGTTCACATCTGAAGAAGTCTATTGAAATATTTCACAGGAGCTTCTCTGTTCTGTTTGTTTACAGACGTGGCTGGACGCAATGGCTATCCAGCTTCCCAGCCGGGTTCCAGGGCTGACGCGCAGGGAGATCGCACGGGTACGTCATGGCTTTTTACTTCCTTTGAGAGCTGCCAGCTCAAAGCCCAAATGTGAGCAAGATGTCTCTTGCAGGTGTGGGAATATAGGCCTGCATCGTGTGTGCCATGTTGTTCTGTGATCCCCTTACATGTTCTGCTATTCAGTATGACAGTGTATATCACAATGTATGATGGGAGCTTCTCGTGGGTGTTTGGTTGCAGATGTGGGTACAGGGAGGGCTCTTCCAGCTTCTCGGCTGGGTCCTGTGCTGGAGCTCACCTGGCATCCTAGGGGTGAGTAGTCAGTCCTGACTGACTTCACAGACTAAGCGCTCGTTTTCAGTATGTTATTCTTGAGAAATTTAACTTTATACTTTCTGTTAAGGTCCTCAAAGAGCAAAGTATAAAGCTAAAGCTGAAATAGGAAGATCTTCCCAGCGGTCACCAGAAGTCCTAAAGGAAATCCTGAAGGAACTGGACAAAGCAGCACGTGGTGGGTATAACCAGAAGTCTTGGGAAGCTGAGGTTTCAGATGCATGTATGGACATGAATCCTGTGCAGCAGGAAGGGATCGATCAGAGCCGCACTGCACTGACACTCAAATTTCACACCTTGCAGGTGCTGGTGAGCTGTAGAGATGGTGCAGAGTCTCTGCTGCCAGTTGTGGTTCAACTGAGCCCCAGGGACGGCTGCTGCCCCAGTTACAGCGTTACTGGCCAGAGCTGTTCTGGGCAGACGTTGGTATCCAGCTGGCAGGAACTGACAGTGCTCGCACCTTGAGTGTGTGAGGGACTTGGCTGAGGAGCCGATTCCTGATAAGCCATGAGAGGGCCAGCACCCTGCCAGTCACTGGCAGGGAGAGTGCCCTTGGCCAGTGGACAGGATGCGCCGGGAGCTTGGGGTCACTGAGACCAGCAGACTTTGCCTGGGCTGCAGGCATCCCCTGGGCAGGATGGGAGCACCCCGGCTTCGCAGGCTGGTCTAACCCCATTGTTCTCCTTGATGTCTGAGGACTCTCGGTGACACCTCGGGGTCAGGGACAGGCGAAAGCTGGACACCCAGCTGAAGGCCCGACACCTAACTTGAAGGCAGCTAAAATGAAGGGCTGTGAATTCGGTGTCGGGTGGTCTGCCTGTCTGTTTCTAGTTGTGTTTTCGATAACTTGGTTGTGGTTTTCCTCTTGTTTTGGGGGACTGTGGGCTCTTCACTGCCACTTGTGAAAGTGCCCAGAATATGCTTGCAAGAGCTTGCGGTTCAGTCCACTATGCGTGTCTGTTACCCTTACCATGTGGTGGAGTTGGTATGATGGGAAGTGCTTCTCAGAAGGACTCTTTCCCCACCTGAACTGGCCACAGCATCTTCCTGTCTCCTCTGAGGGAAGTAATTTACCATCATCTTGCAGTTTGCCAAAAATGCACCAAGTGGAATGTGAACAAGATCACATGCAATCTCCTAGTCTCTTAGCAGGTCAGGATTTGCTGTCTCCTGGTAAACTGGAAAGTGTCTAGCACTTAAATTTTTCTCCATGAATGACACATCGTTTGGACTAGTGACTAGGTGCACCCCCAAATGCCCAGGCTTTGTTTCTAAGCGTTATTAATGTATTTTGAGAAGTATTGCCTCCTGAAGATACCACGTTCCTGATGAGGAACGGTTACTTCTAATTAAAGTGAGCCACTTTCTTTCTAAAGAGATGGACCGTGAGACTGTGGAGAAGGAGGCGTTTCAGGAAGGAGATAGTCACGCAGTGCCAGTCTCTGACGAAAAAACAGGGGCAATTCAATCAACAGGCGTGCCAGGTAATTGCTGTCCTTCAGTCATCCAGTGTCATGAATCAAAATCATTGTGTGTCTGCAGCCTCTTCCCCTGGTGCCCGCTACTGCACATCTTGTCAGCAGCCAAACTATTATTAGTACAGAGCGAGTGTTCTAAAAGAAGCCAGCAACGGCTCTCTGAGGATGACTGTCATCTCTGGGGTGTGGAGGTTACTGCCATCAGTGTGCCAGAGAGACACTCACTCGTAACCCTCTGTGTGGATGCAGTGAGATGCTCACCTCCCACCACACCCTGTTCACAGGAATTTGAGAACTTTACCGTTTTGGGGGTGAGGCCATCTGAACCACCCACAGCAGACGATGGGAAATACGACTCTTAATGGAATGTGCCTCCTGCAATACCTGCATCCCAGAGCTTGCCCTGAGTCCCCCTAAGCACAACAGAGGGGGATCCCTCCTGTGAACTGAGGTCCAAAGGGATTCACTGGCGGATGGGGCATGGGCTTAGAGGGAACCTGTGCCACCCTCCTGCATCTTCTGTGCCTGAGCCATGCTGAGGCTTTACCTTTCTCTGATTCTTGGCAGTGGCAGTGCTGTCCAGCCCTGGAGAAGCCCACCACGCCAGGAGATATGAATTTTCTCCAAAGAGTGCAGGTAATTAGCAGTCTTGCAGGGGGCCATAAGGGGAAGACAAGTCCTGAAACCTGGGGGCATGCAAGCAGTGCCCACGCTGGAGGAAAGGCGAAGAGGGAGAGAGCGAGGTTCAGGTGTCTCCTGAGAGGGCCTGACTCCATCCCCTCAGGGTGTGGGTGATGGGCTGGGGAGAGAGCTGGGGGTGGCACTCCCTGATGCAGGGATGGGTTTTGTCTGTGTCGCTCAAAGGAACGATTGGTCAAACAGCTGCGCTCCCCCACATGCTCTCCATCTGGCCTCATGAGTTCTGTTCAGTTCTTTGGGACAACTTGTCCCAAAGGGTCAGAGAGAGCCTCCAGGCAGCAGCACTGGCAAGCCTTGGGGAGTGAAAGTGGGTGAGCGCAAAAGAAATTGTGTGCAAACGTGAAGGGTGGCCAAGAAGGGGGAGCAAACCTGTGACACTGGGAAAACTGGATTACAGCCGTACCACAGTGTGAGCAAAGCTCTGAGGAGAAAGAGAGGCTCCAGAGTGCATTGATTTGCAATGGCTTTGGGAGTTTCCTTTGCTTCTACTGAAACCAAGGAAACATTGCAGCCCCAGCATGTTTGCTGGTGCAGAGATGCTAACAAAGTGAGAAAGAACATTTCCTGGCAATGTCAGACCTCCTGTGAGATTACCAGTAGTGTGCAGGACACACTAATGCACAGAATTGTTCCTGCAGGTGTGGATGACAAGAGAAACACAAATGCTGTGGATCCTCAAGATTTCCGGTACTACTGCATAGAAGGCGCCGTGGCGGTCCTGGGCTCCGTGCTGTTTGGGATGATACTGTGTTGTGTGATCTGTCTGTGGAGGAAGAGACGACGGTGAGTTGTTGGGAGTTTTTTTTGCCAAACTTCTGTATTAGATGGCTGCTATTAGCCATGAAACATTTAGAGGTAGGGTATTGTGGAGTGCCGAGACAGTTACTGGCCAAACTCTACTGAGATTTCTGCTGTAAGATGTTTTAACTGGCCTCTCAATTCATGGGCACTCTTTTGTGAAACGCCTTCCTCCTGTGGCAAGTGTTAGTTAAAAGTGACCCTGCCTCGACAAGAGCAGACCCAGCGACAGACGTAGGATGAGCAAGGTCAGGAAGAAAAACGAGGGATGACATTGCCATAGAAAGTGAGAAGCGCAATAGTGACATCTTTCTGCCAGTGAACCTGCCAGCAGAAATCACCCTGTTAGGTGATGCCGTAAATCCCAGAGGTTCACCTCGACCAGGGTGTCCCAGCAACTGAGACCGTGGTGAGGAGCCTTCCCAGCTCTCGGCCTTGCTTTGGAGAAAGAGTCAGCCTGTCCCATCTGCACGTGAGCCCTGCCAGCATGTGTGTTCTCAGCACAGGCAGGGTTTTTTTCTGTGCAGGGGTACGTATCTCTTTGGATACGTATTCTGAAGAGAGGATGGAGAGCATCTCGCTGAACAGAGAGCCGAGGCTGCGCCCTTGTCTGGTCAGGGACAGGCAGGGGAGCCGAGTGCTGGTCTCTGCCAGGCACGCTGAGAAAGGAGAACAGGAGGCTCTCCTGGCCCTGCAGCGCTGTGCCCAGCTTTGGTCCCCTCGGTCTGTCGCGGGCAGGTCTCCTTCCAGGCACGTGCAGAGCAGGCAGGTCAGGATGGTCAGGGCCGAGAGGAGACGAGCCGTGGGCAGGCGAGCAGAGCCCCAGACGAGGGGTGCGGGGTGCCCCGTTTTCTGCACGGAGCTCTCCACGCCCACAGCTCCCACGCGCAGCCAGGCATCCGCACCCCGTGAGGCGCCCAGTGCTGCCCCGCACCCTCACACCCGCCCGGCCCCACAGCCGCGGTGGGGCCTCAGCAGCCTCCTCTCTCCGCAGGCGCCTCTCCGCAGCTTCGCGAGCCTGGTCCGACACCAGCAGCTGCTCCTCGGGCCTGGACAGCCGGAGCAGCCGCTGCAGCACCCCGGAGAGCTGGACCCGACAGCAAGAGCCATCACCTGTGCCTGCAAAACCGGCCCCCCTGCCACAGAGCAGCAGGGAACGGGCCTCCGCCAGCCCGGACAGCCGCCCGGCCCGCCCGCCTCCACCCCGGCCCTCATGGCTGTCCAACTCAGCCAGCCGGCTGTTGCGGGACCAGCCCAGCGACCTCGAGCCCCCAGAGGAATTGAAGCCACCCGCCCGCGCCCCAAGCCCATCGCGCCGGCCCTCCTGCAAGGGCCTGAGCCAGCCCCACCAGGGTATGGGTTTGGGCTACAATGACAGACTCCTGACGGACAGCTTCAGGGATCGACCATTCGTGTCCGAGTAATGGCACAGCAATAAATACAGATCAGTAGCACAGTGGGCTACAACGACAGACTCCTGACGGACAGCTTCAGGGATCGACCATTCGTGTCCGAGTAATGGCACAGCAATAAATACAGATCAGTAGCACAGTTGTCCAGGTCGTAATGGCAGCAGACCCAGGGATTCACCAATCCTGGGCCGAACTTCGCATCGGGGCACACAGGGACCTGGATGCCCACGGTGTCAGCAGGCAGGGAGCTGGGCATGGGACCCACCAACAGGCTGGGGGAGCCCAGCTTCCCTGGTGGGACTGTCCTGCTAAATTCTGAGCCGCAGAGGCACCAAAGGGGCTCGTTAACAGGTCACCATCCCCACCTCTGCTCCCTGTGCCAGCTTTGTCCTGGAGTGCACAGGACAGGGGTACTGTGTAGGGCAATACCAGCCCCAGCCCCTCCATTGCGTGCGCGCCAAATACACCACATAAGGCAAAGCCAGAAATAAAACACAGAGCAGCACCAAGCTGCTATTGAGCCATAACTGCTTTTGGCTGGGATGGACTTAATTTTCTTCCTAGCAGCACATATGGTGCCGAGTGTTGGATGTGTGACCAAACCAGTGTTGGTAGCACACCCATGTTTTGGCTATTGCTGAAGGCTGCTTGCACGGCCCCAAGGCCTACTCTGTGCCCATGCTGCCCTGCCAGCGAGTAAGCTGGGGGTGCGCTGGTGGATGAAAAGCTGGACATGAGCTGGCAATGTGCACTTGCAGCCCGGTCAGTGCAGGTGGGTGGGGGCCGGGGGGGTCTGTGAGGGGTTTGGGGGGGGATTTGTGAGGGGTTTGGGCAGTCCGCGCCTGGATTTGTTGAGGGGATGTTGGGGTCTGTGAGGTGTTTAGCGGGGTCTGCGAGGGGATTTGAAGGGTTTGGGGGGGTCTGTGAGTGGAGTTGTGAGGTGGTGAGGGGATTTGTGAGGAGATGTTGGGGTCTCTGAGGGGTTTGGGGGAGTCTGTGAGGGGATTTGTGAGGTGTTGAGGGGATTTGTGAGGGGATGTTGGGGTCTGCGAGGGGTTTTGGGGGGGATTTGCGAGGGGCTTGGGCGGTCCACGAGTGGATTTGTGAGGGGATGTTGGCGTCTCTGAGGGGTTGGGGGGGGTCTGTGAGGGGATGGAGGGGTTGTGAGGGGATTTGTGAGGTGTGGAGGGTATTTGTGAGGGGATGTTGGGGCCTCTGAAGGGTATGGGGGTGTCTGTGAGGGGATTTGAAGGGTTTGGGGGGGGTGTGAGGCAATGGGGGGTCTGTGAGTGTATTTGTGAGGAGATGTTGGGGTCTGTGAGGGGTTTGGCGGGGTCTGTGAGGGGATTTGAGGGGTTTGGGGGGGTTGCGCAGTCTGTGAGTGGATTTGTGAGGGGATGTTGGGATCTCTGAGGGGTTTGGGGGGGTCTGCGAGAGGATTCGAAGGGTTTGTGGGGGTCTGTGAGTGGATTTGTGAGGAGATGTTGGGGTCTCTGAGGGGTTTGGCAGGGTCTGTGAGGGGATGGGGGGGTTCTGTGAGGGGATTTGTGAGGTGTTGAGTGGATTTGTGAGGAGATGTTGGGGTCCCTGAGGGTTTTGTGGGGATCCGTGAGGGGATTTGAGGGGTTTGGGGGTGTCTGTGAGGGGATGGGGGGGATTTGTGAGCAGTTTGGGCGGTCTGTGAGTGGATTTGTGAGGGGATGTTGGGGTCTGTGAGGTGTTTGGGGGGATCCGTGAGGGTATTTGAGGGGTTTGGGGGGGGCCTGTGAGGGGTTTGGGGTGTCTGTGAGTGTATTTGTGAGAAGATGTTGGGGTCTCTGAGGAGTCTGGGGGGATCTGTGAGGAGATTTGATGGGTTTGGGGTCTGTGAGGGGACGGGGGGATTTGTGAGGGGTTTGGGCTCCTGTCACGCAGCTCCTCCTGCCCAGGGCTGTGGCTGGCAGCACAGACAGACCCGCCTTTTGGGAAAGATTTGCCGACCCAGAGCAAACGCGGGGCAGCTCCTCTCCCTCCCTCCCTCCCCGAGCAGGCGCAGACCCCACAGCAGCACTGAGGGACGGCAGAGCTGCACGCACACCTCGCAAGCGCTGCCAAGGGAACAGCTCCGGACCGAAGGGCCCTTCCCGAAGGCCGTCTCTCCGCAGGCGTGCTCTGGTGGGGACACAGCAGGTGCCCTTGCTGTCCCCAGGCCTCCCTGTGGGTGTGATGGCCCTGAGGTCTGATGCATGCCTTTCACCCCATGCAGGCTGTGCTGTGGGCTGTCATGAGTCCAGATTCAGGATCCTGCCGGCTGCGCCAATCTCTTGCCAAGGGGCGGAAAGCACCTCGCTCAGGAGGAGAGAAGCATCAGTGTGTTTTATTGAGGTGAAATAATAATTTGACAGAGTTCAATAAATACGAGGAATTTAACAAAGTTTGACAGTGGTTTCCCGAGGTTCAGTAAGTTGGACGGCAAGGTTTGCCTTATTAATTACGGCACGGAAGAAACGTACGAAGGAGAACTGAGTTAGAATCGAGGTGGAAGGATTCACACAGAGACCGGAGATGCAAAAGGGTAAGGAAGACCCTCCCGTTGAGTCGTGAGGTTCAGAGGGGACCCCCTTGCTTTCTAAACTCCTTATGGAGCCTAGGTGCGGCTCGGTCCAATCTTAGTCTCAGACTTGGACAACAGTTTGTCTAATGGAATTATCTGTACAAAGTTTATAATAGTTAATATTAAGTAGCTACGTGGATTAGTACTGTTTCCTTAGTATGAATTCAGCATGCTGTCAGTCACTTAGCAAAGATCTGCTATTGAGAACAGGCCTCTATGCCTCGAGGAGCAACCTTGAGAGGCGTCCCAGCTCGAGGGGAGATCACTGCCATGCAGCCATGCTGCCTAGGAGGGAGAGCTGAAAGAAGGCTCCCTTAGGCTGTCATATTTATGGGATAAAGTGGCTGGCTCCTAGTCAAATCACATGCAATGGGAAGGGTATGCATGAGACTCCCTGTGCCCACAACTTTTTTTGCTCCTTGATAAATGAGTCTTGGAAAAACCACCTGCTATTCCTGTGTTAATCGCATGATGAGTGTTCCAAGGTGATAGGCAGCGGTGCTCACTGGGTCACTCGGCTCCTTTGTGGGTTTTTCAGAGAAGAGATTGAAACTAGAGGAGTTCTTGGCCTGGCTATGGCTCCTTTACCTCCTTTGGAGCCTGTACCAAACTACGGCTAGTTTGGTTATGGGGTTGAGTGTACCCGTCACACCGGCTCTTGGGAAATGAGGGTACATGTGACCCTGTGCGAGGTCAAGCTAGAACATGCTTTGCAGTTTGTGTATTTACTGCCCTGAATTTTCTGCTCTTCCTGGCTGTCTTCTGTGGTTTTCAGCCTGCTCTCGCCTCCACAGAAAGAAATGCTGTGTGTATGAAAGAGGCCATTATGAATCTTCCCTTAGGAGGTTTTTTTTTTGCGCTCTGCTCCTGAATTACTATCTGTAGTATATCTGCCAATGTTCAAAATATCTTTCTAATTCCCTGGTTTAAGTATTCTGACCCTACTCCAGCTACATGTTACTATGCACAACTCCCACCAACCATCATTTTTTATTTCAAGTTGTTTTTCATGAAATAACACACATTGCATCCAGAATCCTGTGTTGCTGTTCCATGGTTTTCTTCACGGTTTTCTAGCTGTATTCCTCCTCCCCATGATAAACAGTGTTGCCAGTATTTCTTTTTCTCTTAGAATACACATGGTAAGGGTGGTTGCTGGATGTCTCATCCTTTTTAAGGCCGGGAAGACACGTTCTGAGAAGGCCTTTTCCTAGTCCCAGGTATTCAGGGACGCAAGACGTGCCTATCGCCGTCAGCTCTGTGGAGGATTTAAGAGAGGTTGTGCACCTGAAGGTTAAACCGTGCTTCTGTATCGGAAGCTGAATTTCAGCAAGCAAAAGCAACTTCCCCAAATCTTAAGTTGTGTGTCTTTGAATGCTGCAAAATTGAATTAAATAATGAACCTTGCATACATCTTTCTCGATTAAGCGTACAGTGGATGTCTCCTCCTTCAACTAGGCTGGAGCTTAAAAATCAGCTTAAAAATACTGGATAGTGTAATTTTTGCTGCACATGGCCTCAGTCCACTTTGGAGAAAATTGGATTAGTTACACAAGTCTTCGTGGAAGCCTCAAAGAGAGCCTAAGGTTTTGAGTGCCCTAGGATGCTCTTTTCAGGTAGGTTAACAGGCACGTATAAAGCCTGTAATGGCGTAAGGACTCCCCAGAACATCTTCAGTACAGCTATATTTTATGTAAGCTGCTGTTTTCATGCAACCTCAGCTAGCGCTGTGCTGCTCTTTACAGGATGGGGTGAGTGGTGTTGTCTTTGGCTGTGTGGGCTTAAATGTGTTTCCAATGTGCGTGTCAAATAATTACCTGTGAAACAGACTGCCAATCTGGCTGAAGCCAGTGCTTCCGAGAAGATGAACTAAAAGCTTTGATGGTACAGTCCTGCCATGAATACGATCCAGTCAAGTAAGTGTTGATCATGTCCAATCTGTTCTTTGAAGATTATGGGAAAATGGCAGAGATGTGTGTTTTAACAAGAGAGACACGTGCCTACCTTTTTCTTTTTTCCCCCTCAAACCTTTTAGTTACATGAAGAAACCCTTGGGTCCACCTCCACCATCATATACTTGCTTTTGTTGCGGAAGACCTAGCCACTATATAAAGAACTGCTCGAAAAATGGGGTATGATTGTGGGGGACTTCTGGTGTTACTCTAGGTGTTAATTATTTTACCTGGGCAGTTATGCAACAAATACATGAACACTCATATTAAGAATTGTTTCTCTTGGGGTGAAAGGCAGAGGTTATATGGCAATGTTGCAAAGCCCTTCCAAATTCAAGGGGAAGCTGGAATTATAAAGGTGGAATTTTCTTTCTAGGTCTTAGACATTAAGTATGTCCATAGATCTTTCTCTATGAACTTTCATGCGTATTTTCATATACTTCAGTATTACTGGAATTTTTTCTGTTTTCCACTCTTTTTAATGACAGTTCACTGTTTTTATTATTTTGTATCAAACCAAGACATTTCTCTTGACCCCATCTATTGCATATTTGCATGTTGTAATTACACTAAGTCCCTGGTTGAGTATTGATACCATTTCACGTTAGTCACTGAAGGTATACACGTGAGGTATGAATTCAACTTTCACCTATAGACGGCGAGTGTAGGTTTCTCCAGTGACTGATTCAGAGCACAAGATTAAGCTCTCGCTCTGAATTGTGCTTTGGAGGAGGAGCAGCGGGTTTGTCTCTTCTCTGAGTGGATGGTGAGCTAAGGGATATGTCAGCCTTAAGGAACCTGAAGTTAAGCCAAAGAATGTTGCTGGAGTTCAAAACCCCGCTCAAGCCTTTGGAACATCCTGGCTATATTCATGTAGGAAAATAAGTATTTCAGTTGAGCAACCCTTACACTAGGTAAAAGGAGAGGATTAAAGGCTTTTGCTGCTTAAAATCATCAGGGAAATGTCATTTTAAGTGTGGGTCTTGAGGTACGTCTGCCTCTCTTTTCTTGAACAGGACAAAAAATTTGAGTCTGTTCCCAGAGTTAAAAAGAGCACAGGAATTCCACAGAGTTTCATGACAAAGGTGAAGGATCCCAATACGAAGGGTGCTATGCTGACAAGATCTGGAAAATATGCAACACCACCTTTTAATGCCTAGGTATGGAATTAAGTGGACTGACCAAAAAGTGAAGGAGAGAAAGCACGCATAAATCTGAGTGGCAATGCAACCCAGTTGGCCAGCATCTGTCATTCCAAGGGAGGAAGCACTGTCATTGTACCTTAACCTGAAAACCTGTAGTAATTTCTAATATTAAAAGAGGGTGGTCCTACTGCTCATGCCCCTGGAAGTTGGCTAAACTTGCAGTGTGCTAAGAATCTGCGTTTCTGCAAAACACTTCAGTAGTGTTTACAGGGGAGTCGTTCTCCTTGAAAGCTCATTTTGCTTCTGTTTTCTGTTTCAAAGGCTTCTTGCCAAATTCAACAGGTAGCTGTTGGCCTGAGATTTCCTCCCCCTCTGACTTTTATTAAATCCCATGTGTGAAACAGACTAACGTTTTCCTGTTGCTATAAACTGAGAAAATACTACCGTGTGCTGATGTCGTGGTTTAACCCCAGCCAGCAACTAAGCACCACGCAGCCGCTCACTCACTCCCCCCCCACCCAGTGGGATGGGAGAGAAAATCAGGAAAAGAAGTAAAACTCCTGGGTTGAGATAAGAACGGTTTAATAGAACAGAAAAGAAGAAACTAATAATGATAATGATAACACTAATAAAATGACAGCAGTAGTAATAAAAGGATTGAAATGTACAAATGATGCGCAGGGCAATTGCTCCCCACCCGCCGACCGACACCCAGCCAGTCCCCGAGCGGCGAAAATCCCTGTCCCCCCCCCCTTCCCAGTTCCTAAACTAGATGGGACGTCACATGGTATGGAATACACCGTTGGCCAGTTTGGGTCAGGTGCCCTGGCTGGGCATGAGAAGCTGAAAAATCCTTGACTATAGTCTAAACACTACTGAGCAACAACTGAAAACATCAGTGTTATCAGCATTCTTCACATACTGAACTCAAAACATAGCACTGTACCAGCTACTAGGAAGACAGTTAATTCTATCCCAGCTGAAACCAGGACAGCTGACAAGAGTGGCTGTTTTAAAATGCACTTGGTAGCACTTTTGGTTTTCCGTCATGGATCTCCTTTTGTAGAAGCTGTAACATAGACGTCTTCCTTTTAGAAAATGTAATTACTCGGAGACTACCTTTATCCTGTGCCTGCAATTTACATTTATCCTCTGGCAAAGGAGAGGTGGGATTCATTTTGCCTGATTTCTAGCTGTCAAAAAAAAATTTTCCTAGTCTGAGCTTCTTTCTTAGTTGATCCAATGAATGGGAGAGTTCTGCAGAAAGAAAAGTGTTCCCCCCTCCCTTTCTAGTGTTGTGGCTGTAGAAAAGTAGTTTAAACTAAGCACCTGTGTTTTAGAAGGCTAATGTGGAGTGAGAAGAATTCCATCTCTTCTCTTCCTTTGGTAAAATCCAAAGCTTGGAAAAGTTTTCCTTTGCCCATCTTTAACTTGTTTCTTTTTCCTTCCCCGCCCTTCCTCCAGGGAAGCTTCTGCTAGAGAAAAGAAGGAAAAGCCTCCCTTTTTACCAGAGGAGTCGTCCTCCTCCTGAGATGATGATGATCCTGTTCCAGACGAGCTGTGATGTCTCTGTTTGTAAGGATCTAATGACTGATGCAGCTGTTATTCCCTGCTGTGGAAACAGTTATTGTGATGAATGTAAGTGTTACTCCCATATTTGTTGATTCAAAACATCACATCTGATCTTCTGAAAGCAGAAGGAGGAGATAACAAAATAACTTTGTTAGCAGTTCTATTTAATATTTAATATGAATTGAATACGAAAGCGCTCTTCTCGTATAAAGGGCAAAAGAAAGCCAGGAAGCTTTTCCCCCTTTTTTACGTGTCTAGTTAAATCTTCTTTACATGCAGAAGGACGAGTATGAGAAGAGTGGCTAACTGTGCAGGTGATTACAGTGTTAGGTATGGAATGCGTTTAGTTTGTCCACAGCCCTTTCTCTCATACAAAATTATATAGCCAACTCTGGGGACTTTTGGTGGTCTGCAACAAAGGGATAGTTAGGCATTTAATCCACATTCTTCTCCACGGGAGAGTTGGTTAAAACCTTCAGAACTCGAACCTACTAATGTTTTTTTGAGACGTGTTTTATTCATTAACCTTGAGGTTGGGGACTTCTCACTGTACTAGATGGTGGGAAAGAGACTAGTTGAAACATCAAGACACAGCCTATGCTACATCTTCAGATGTTACAATAGTGAAATATCAAAACTGTATAGTTATTTGCTGCATACTAGAGATTTTTTACACTGTTGAACATTTCTAGCTTCATGCTCTCAATTCAAGACCATATTCACCCATTAATCATATGTGTGCTTTTATAATTGATGAGAACCCCCAAAACTTCCTTAGTTTGGCTAAATACTATTTTGATTATTCTAATTATACAGAGGTATTAGAACAGCATTGCTGGAATCTGAGGAACATACATGCCCAGCGTGGCATCAGATGGATGTTTCGCCTGATGCTTTAATTGCCAACAAGTGCCTACGCGAGGTAATGTGATGACATTTACATAAAGTGCTTGTAAGAAAAGGCTATTTGTAGAAAGCTGAAAGGGAAGAAGATACTAATTTACATCTCCTTAAGCAAGGTGTAATTGAATAAGGCTAAATTTACTTTCCAAATACGTTATCTGTTGCTGTCACAGAAGCTTACAACTCTTTAGAGACAACCTGGCAAATTCAGGTCACGCTTTTGTTTGACATGATTGCCTCGCTTTCAAATTTGGCGCTAACACTGAAGTACATTACATACAGTTACTCTGAGTTACCAGTCATTAGTATGAGTGTTTCATGTGATGTGCATGTTGGTTTCATATATCTGTCTGTTGGTTTCTTTTAGGACTGATAGCATTTACAGGAATACACAAGTAATTTTCCTCTGTGAAGGCTTTTGTTCGTAGATCTGCTGAAGTTTCATCTTACCCTTTTTGTAAATGTTTTTCTGCCTCTAGGCTGTGAACAATTTAAGAAATGGAATTGGCTACACAAAAAGGCTGCGTCAGCAGATTCGGCAGCAGCAGCAGCCGCTACTGCCACCGCCTCCACCACCACTCATGAGTGTTCTGTTCACCAGCAGTTCGTTGGAAGAGAAGGTAAGCTTTATTTCAACATATGCAGCGATTCTTATATTTCAGTACAGCTTATTTTCCAACTGTCTGCGTTTATTCAGAAGGGCTATGAGGTTCCTGTGTGAAGGCAACAGCATTAGCAAGTCATCTGGGCCCCCAAGGACAATCAATACCCACCACTGGTAAGGAACTGTAACTTTAGAATGTCTTTTAAAAAATTCTCTTCAGATAAACTGAATGGGATTTTTTGCTGTTTCCTCTCTCCACTCCAAAAGGTCATCCAGCGAGAGCCAGTACACTTTGCTCAGCAGGTGGCAGACCAGGCTGGGAACTGCAAGTGTTGTACAGAAATTCGATGTATTACTACTTGTAAGCTGTTAAACGAGGCCGTAGCACTTTTAACTTCTGCAACAGCCGATTTATAAAGAAGTAAGTATGGACAGAGAGTTGTGGAGAATACAAGCAGTCCTTAATTTTTAAATGGCCTAATTTGAATTGGCTTTAACAAAGGGGATCTGTGCTTGCAGTAAAATTATTTAAAATAAAACTCCAGTACCTGATCGAAAAGAGGACTCTGAAAAAGGAACTTTTTTGCAGGAAACCATAATTCCATATCAGAATTAAAAACAATTAAAGGCTCAGGTGGACAGACAGCCTTTTGATTTCTGGCTGAACAGGGCTGTAGAAATTGATTTCCCAATAGAAGTCAGCCTCCAACATTCTTTTTCTAACAACTTCGTTGACACTGATTGAGCAATTCTTGGAAAAGTCAACACTGTTATTTTTTGACAATTTTGAGTTTCTTCAGTTTAGTCAGCCCAAATAGCCAAGCTGCTTTCTCTCAGTTGGAGAGAGAGGAGTCTGTTTTATCTATTACTGCAGTGTCATGTCAGTCCTTCCTTTTGGTATGTATGTGTTAGAGATAGATTGTAAGGGTGCACTGTGTTTATAAAATCTTAAAGATGAATCAGAACAAAACCCCGGATCCATCCCACAGATTGTCTAAAATCTCCAGGAAGCAAGAAAATAACAGTTCAGGGACAAGAGCAGGCCAAATACATCATTGTGAGGCAACAGCATAGGAAGCGTACGTGGAAGAAGATAAAAGAAGTTTGAGGGAAAATGAGTTAATATCTGTGCCGTACGGGCTGCCAGCACCTGCGGCTTGCTCTCGGGCTACCGACCCAGCTTCAAGGTGGAAAAAAAGCAGCTTTCTTTGAATGCTGGCGTCAGGAACAAGGTGCTTTAACTTGCCAGCAGGTGCCTGCAGGCTTTTATTGGCATGAGTTTGTGTGGTAGGAATGGAAGGTGTAGCTGGTGTTACTTCAGTGAAGGTCATGGGGCTTGGGGGTTTTCTTGGTTGGTTGGATTTGATTGGTTGGTTTGGTTGGTTTGGTTTGGGTTGTGCTATCAATTTCGGGGGTTCAGGAGCTGATTTCCATTCATTCCTCCTCCCAAGTGGTGTGGGTGGAAAAGGCTGGAGTGATAAATTTCTACCCGGCTGGAGGCAAGCTGACCGCATGAGTTGGAGAGACGCATTCACAGTGGAGGCTCATACACCACCCTGATGGCTGAAGGCAACTCCCTGAACTGTAATAGTGTGAACTTATCTGTTGTCTCTTGGAGTATGCAGGAGAAATGGCTTGCAGCTTTGTGAAGCTATAAACAAGTGTCAAAACTGGGAACAAATCAGTTTAACTTCTTGTATAAAATTAGGATCTCTCGGAACAGAAGTAGGTTGGAGCTGTTCACTGTGGTGGACAAATCATAGCAAGAGCTGGCAAAATATTAAACTGCCAGAGACTTCTCATTTGAACAGAAGGCTGATGGATGAATAGGTAGTATGCCATGTGTGCTACTTTCTCTCTTAAGTTCTCTTCTTTGTATATGCCTGGCAGTCTGGTACAGTTGAGAGAGAGAAGTAAGATTTTTTTTTTTTTTTTTTTAATACCAAAAGGGGAACACATTCTGTTGGGCATAAGTCACTCTCAGTAAGGCTTTCCAAGTGCGATTTTCCTCAACTTTTAAGTTATGAGATCAATTTTTGAGTAATACATGCAGGCAACTGAAAAATATCGATTCTTGCCTAGAAGACTTTGCTCTTAATAATATCTGCTACATCTAATTGATATTGTCCTTTATGTCAATCTCTAATTATAGCCTCTGTAGGAAGAACGGGGCAATGAAAGGCAGATGGTGGCCTTCTGTACACTGGAAAGATCTTGGATGCTAGCAAAGTCCAAAACGCGTTCTTGTGTTGTGCAAACTCTCTGAAGTGCAAGTTGTACGTTGCAAGTAATACGTAAAGCATGTAGGAAGTTGCTGCTGTAGGTGTTCTAATTTAGATGTAGTTCACATCAATTAAACATAAGCTTTCCTTCTGTATTTGTTATGGAAATAATATCATAAGAAGGAAAATATTCATTAAGACTATTTTTACTTAGGAAGTGGAAGTTGACAATGCCTATAAACAAGGCAAGGCAAATTAGGTCAAGGCCTAGTTACCCTTGTAAGTAAAGAGCTGTTCTGACTGGGGAGACTAGTTGATAGGACTACAGTCCTAATACCCCCCCGCTCCAGCTTTTTGGAAAACATGTAGAAAAAAGTTTGAAAAATGAGCTCATAGAGAAGGGAGGCGGGGGGAACCCACCAGATGACTAAAAGCCATGTCTGTAGTTGGATAAAGCTACTCTGAGAGAGAGAAATCCATCTTCCCTCAGTGGAAGATAAAGGCAACAATTAGAATTAAGGAGCTGCAATAAGCTACCTTTTTAAAATCAAGTGTTGAAGCTGTCCTTTGAGCATTTCCTCATCCCATTCCAGCCGAAGTGGGTCAGATGCCTTAAATAGTTCTAAGCATCTCTCGACTAACCCAGCTAATATTTGAAGTTGTCCGTATATGAAGTAGGAAAATGTCCGGTTTGAATAATGGCATCATTAATCCCTTTAGCCTTTGGGTCTGGATATGGGCTTTTTGACAAGCATGATGAGTTGTAGAGACCTTTTTCATGTGTCTCCCCCTTTTGCTACTAGTGTTTCTGTAGAGACCCTTGATCCATTAAGTACAGTCCTCACCTCCTGTCCCACTCCTTTCTCTCCCCTGGTTTCAGCTGGTAATGCAAAGTAGGGGTTTCTTTCTCCCTTTTTCCCTTTCTAAAGCAAGGGTTCTGTGGTGTTTAAAAAAAAAAAATTCATGCTGCTTTTAATTTAATGTTGTGCTGCCATGTTTGTCCTGTGCTGCTTCTGATTGCAAGGAGGTCAAGTTATCTAAAAACCATAAGCAGGATCTTTTTCCCCTCATTCATGTTAATGATGGGCAAAAGAGCAGAAGCTGATTTGGAAACCTGTAAGTGGAAGGGTATTTTCCAGTAAGGTGGTTGGTTTGTTGTTTTTTTTTCTTTCTGTTGTGGGGTCTTCGGTATTTTATTGTCTCCCACAGTACTCCTAGGCTGCAGAACCAGCCTCAAAGGCACTATGGAATGACTTCTCCCATTAGCTTGGCTCCTCCTAAGGATATAGACTGCATTCATACTCAGAAGCTGGTTGAAGCAATGAAAGCATGTGGGGTATTTGAAGATGAGGAAGAACTGAATCACAGGTATAACAAGGCTGTAAAATTTGTTAATCTCCTGGGGTTTTTTAGGGCAAACTTATACACAAGTTTTCTTTACAGGCTGGTTGTTCTTGGTAAACTGAATAACTTGGCCAAAGAATGGATTTCAGAACTTGGTGAGAGCAAGGTAAGGATTTTTGATATGTTCTTATCAAAACAGCTGAAACCTTTTTGCTTCTTTTAAAGGTGATACTACTAGGATTTATGCTAAAGTTCAACTTTTAACTTTCTTCTGAAGTATCACGCAGAGCTGTAGTAACTGCCATTGAAATAATGTATAAAAGATACTTCAGATCAAGCTCTTCAAGTCCTTGGGGCACGGAATAAATTTGTGAGGTGGCTCCATCAGTTGACTTGTAGCAGCTAACAAAGCTGAAACCAACATATTGTGGGGCGAGAGAGATGGTAAATGAGCAGTAATCTTGCCCCAAACAGCCTGCGGCACTCAATCTAGTTTGACATTATTTCACTAGACTTGCCTTTGGTGTGGCTCTTAGATTGTGTTAATTTATGTGGGCCTGCTGCAGGGAAGACTGATAGTAGGTCTTAATTTGTTTAAATTGATGAAACGACTGCTACATTACTCATCTTTTCTTTGTTTTGTTTGTGAGCTGCAAGCACTCACTTCAGAAAAACAGTATCAGTCTATTAGACTAACAACTCAGTCCGGGAGAGAGAGGACATTGTTTATGGAGGCTGTTGTAGTCTTTCTAAATGACTTAGAAAGAGGCTCTGCATCTCAGTGGGATTCTGACGTAGAGCCTTGGAAGGAACGGATGAGTAGGTCGTGAGTCTTCACTTCCTTTGCTGGGTCACAGGCAAAAACTCACTCTATCCCCTCTGCAGCTGCTGCTCTGCAGACCAACATTTAACGATTACTGGTATTGCAGTGAGCTTAACGCATTCTTCGCATGAAAACTTTCTACCCAGAACATCACCCGTGTGCCTTTGCAGCTTTGGGTGTCTCGGCTTACACCTGTGTCTGCTGCTCATCTTCCATGCACTGCCATTCACTTATGAAGCAGTTGATTGCAACGTACCAGGGGAATGTTTCTCCTCCAGATGGGATTACAGCAGTGGCTGTAGGCTGTGTGACTTCAGCTTGTGAGCTGGCTGCCATTCCAGAGCCATAGGGGGAATGCAGGGCTGAGGCATTCAGCTTTGGTTGTCTATTTTTTATGCCTTCATAATACTGTATTGCACTCCTCAGGAATCCAGGGTCCCCAGCAAGCAGTCCTTGCCCCAAGCCCACGGGCACAGCTGCATCTAGCAACCGTTCAGCCTCTCAAACACACTGTGCGACTGTCAGCAGTGCAGAACACATGAATATGTGGGACTGTCTCATCTCCTACAGGTGCTGGTGAGAAAAGTCCACAGGCTGCAGAATGCAAACGGCACTAATGTACAGTGCAGCTGTGGTGCTGGCCATCCTGGCGTCCATAGTCCTTCTGGGAGCTTTGGGTCACCTGGTTAAATCGCTGCTGAAGAATAGGAAACAGTGAGTTGGTCTTCCCAGCATTCTTGCGCAGCAAAGCATTCCCAGTGGCAGCATCCTGGAGTGCAGTTCACCGAGGGTAGCAGCACTCTGTTAGCATTTCATAGAATCAGAATCATAGAGTTGTGGAATGGTTTGGGTTGGAAGGGACCTTTAAAGTTCATGTAGAGCAACCCCTCTGCCATGGCCAGGGACATCTCTCACTAGGTCAGGTTGCTCAAAGCCACATCCAACCTGACCTTGAACACTTCCAAGAACGGAGCATGGAAGTGTCCTTTCTTTCTCTCTTCCCTGCCTTTCTCCTCTCACCCTTCCCCTTTGTTGGCTCATATTCCACACTGGATTAGCAGAGGAGAGGTAAAAAACTGCTTGATTATACAAAAATACATTTTTTTGACTAAAGATCACATACCTGCCTCAAATCTGACCTCTAAACCTTAGTGCCCTTCTTACGCCAGGAACTCAGCCATCTTTTCCAGACGCAGGAGCACGTCCCCACAATCCCCAGGAGAACTGCATCTCTGTCAAAAGGCATTTGGAGCTAAAAGATGAATTGGCTGGCATGGGTCTCGCCCTGTCCAGCAGCCCAGTGGCTCAGGCGCTCCCTGCAAAACTCCTATATCCACACCCCCTCCTCACTCAGATTTGCAGTTAGAGCCATTGCTCTCTCACCAACCAAGCGCAAGGCTGAGCTTGAGGTTGCAGGCATCCTGAGGACAGAAGCCCCCTTTAACGGTGCCTGACCCACTTTCTGTAAACCCACAGTGGATTCGGGACAGTTAATGGCCAGAGAGAGAGAGGAGCTAGGATGTCCCTGCTGGGAACTCGGCTTCAAACCCCCAATACAACAGTTCCTGAATTATACAAAGGGGAACAGCTTCCCTGGGAGCAGACTCCCTGCAGCCCCTCTGCCTGCCCAGCCACCTGCTACTGGGGCACTATTCGCCTTTGTGCTAAAGTCCACCCTTCAAAACAGGCAATCAGATCTAAATAGAACTTTCTTTTCCCTTCGCTGAACTAAGTAACGGGGATCTCCTTTTATTCTTTCTTCCTGTCTGAGGAAGGAGGTAAGCACCTAACTGCAGAAGATTTGTGCCCAAGACCCCGAACTGCAGGGGGCCTGTGCTGCCAGCCCAGAGCTGAGCAGTGCATTATTTAGGACAGATGGGATTCAGGCTTTTGCCTTTTACTTGCCCATCCCTCCTTTGTAACTTGCAGGCTTCTTTTTTAGATCCTCAACTTTTGCTGTGATGTCTGGGCACTTGCTGCAGCCTGAGAGTCTTCTGGACAAAATGAGACGCGTGTCTTGAGAGGCCACAGTCCAACCACTAATTGCCTACGTCTCTACTAAGCAATATTGACAATAATTTTCTTAGAAGGGGTGGATCATCAAATTGGTGACACAGAATTAAAAGATTGGTTTTCTAGGCCACTTTAATTTTAACAGAAAATTGGAGATTTGGGTTGAAAAATACAAAACACTTTAAAGCTGAAACACTCTCTGTAGCTGCTACTTTGCTTATTCTTGTTTGAAAGAAGTACTTGGCAATTTGAACATATTTTCCACATCAATTCAACCAGACTTGTTTACATTCAAACTTTAAAACATATACAAATCCAAACTAAAAAAACAGCACTATGCTCACAATTTTTACCTAACTTTTTAAGCATCTTTTGCCCCAAATATTTATATTCTGATTATATTCCAATATTATCTCTCGGAAGTTATAGAGCACTTTTTTCACTTGAGTGCAATGTAATTAGCTTATGTCCCCAAAATACTTCATTCCTGATGACTTACAAAATTCACAGTGCAAAATGAGATACAGCATCTCCCTGTGCAATGCTAGGCGCCTTGGGCAGTGGTCCTCAGAAACAGGACAAACAGAGAGTGCCTAAGCTTATCAGGGATGAAGCGAGGAGGAAAAGGCATCTAATTAGATCCACTCGAAGATCCAAGCGTGATCTTCAAACACAAACTTTCTTCTGCAACTGAATGTCTAAGACTGAATTTGCATTGTGTTAAAGAAAGAAAGAAAGAAAAGAGACAGAGACTGTACTTGGCTTCAGTAAGGGCTAACAGCAGAGTTGTCAGAGACCTGATGAGGAACACAGGAGACTGGGGTGTGATTCATCTGACTCAACGTGGATGTCTCTCATGTAGACACCCATGCCCGAGCCAACCTTGGCCCCATTTTCAGGCAACAGAGAGTCGAGTCAGTATAACCAGTGAGTTCAAGGTGCTGTTTCTCTTATCCTAAAGTAAATACTTATATTTTTGGCCAGAAAGACTGCACATTAGATTCACTGACTTGATTCACTGTAGCTCCTTTAAAATAAAATAGGACCTCATGCCCGTTGTGCAGGCAGAGATGATTACAACTGCATTACAGATACACAATTGTCGCGTCCCAAATTTTAATATAGCAGAGATTAGAAGAGAGAGAGAGACAGCTGAAGATAGTAGGCGGCTAATCATACATCTTACTATGGCAAGGCCAGCTTTTAAACATATAAATCCAATTAATATCATAAGTCCAATATTTACAAGCCATTTTCCCCACCCCGTCAGTCCCTAGGATCCCAAAATGGAATGCAGCCATGAGTTTGGACTCCAGCCATCAAACCAGTTAGCTGACTGATTGATTGAAATAATTCAGCTGTTTGATCAGCTATCTCTTTCATCTTTGCCCGGGCTTCTTCAATGGAAGTTGTGGCATTATGAATGGTAATACAACGTTCGGATTCAGTCAAGTTTAACATACCACACACACCACGTTCTTTTAGCAATAACATATCTAAGGCTAAACGATTCTGTAATGTCATTTTTGATACTTGTTGCACTAGCAGATTTAGTTCCCCAAAGGCAGATTGAGTCCAATTACTTAATACATGTACTTGCCAAGTTAGGTTTTCTAGCGCCCATTGGTGCTGAACAATATAGCCAGATGGTGCAAAGAATGCTTCTAGCTCTAATGATACCTTCTGTCCCCAGGTATAATAACCGGGTTTTAAATGCTTTGAATCCACTTCTGGGTGTTACTTGGGTCATCAAGTTCTCGTTTTTTCCTGTGAATAGGTGGTGTGCAGCATCGTGCTGGCAAAATCAACTCCTCATGGACTGTTCTGGATGGTTTGCTATTTATGCTGCATCAGTCCTTTGCCTTAACTCTAGATGTGGCAGTACACCAATCCATACACTGTGTTCCACCAGCTGCACTACCTCTATGTCAGCATCTTGACTAAAAACTAAGGCAAAAATTGGACTTTAGTAGGGTTAGTTACATGCAACAAGTTTAGCGTGTAGGTCACTCTTCAAAAGCCTATGGCTGCAATGAGTACTATTTTGCCTCTAATTAAATAATATACTTGGATAAGTTGTGTTGACAAGGAGACAGCTGATGACAGGGGTATAGAAATGGATTCTGTATAACCTGTTCTATTTAACTCACAAATGATCACCCTGTTTTTCTTTTTTTTTTCTTAAATGAACTGGTGTAAGACATTAGCTCCATGCTTGTGACCATTCATAACTCCATGAAGACAGAATAGCACATATCAAAAGCTTAAACAGCATCACTCACATAATACAGATATTAGGACAAATACAGGAAAAAAAAAAGGACCTGTATAGCCATTTAAGTTCAAGCCAAGACAGGATCAAAATACACTGGTATTTCTTCTATTCTCCCCGATGTATAGCTCCAGCATAGCCATAATATACATTTCTACTGATTGTTCTATTGACGTGTTATGCCTAACTTGATCAAAACACTTGAGGTTAACAATTGCAATGTTAGTGAATATAAGCCACTCTCTCACTTGCTGTACTACAAATATTCTGTGTATTAAGTTTAACTGCGTCTTCTAGGGACACATCCAACTAGTTAGCAGTAACATTTACTGTGTTGCAAGCTGAACCTATTTTGGAACACATAAAACAGGTTTATGTCCCTTATTTTAATTGAAATATAGATATGCTACTGTAATGTAACATCTCTTCATAATGTCTTCAGTACTTTTTTTATGCAGCATTTACTATGTAACAGACATTAAATCTTGGGAGAGCTCGTGGATATTGCCAGTGCTCTTTTGGCTTCCCTAGAAATATTCAGAACTCAGACTTGAGAAGTTCTTTGTTTTGCTTCTAAATGACCCTTCCTTGGAGATACACTGCTTGATCACTAGCTGTGATCTGCTGTGTGTTCCCGGATGAACGGTGCAGGACCTATGTCCTGGTTTAAGCCCAGCCAGTATCAAAGCACTATCAAGCCACTTGCTCACTGCTCCCCCCCAGCCCCGGTGGGATGGGGAGGAGAAAATATAAAGAAACGCTCGTGGGTCGAGACAAGGGCAGGGAGGGATCACTCACCACTTATGGTCATGGGCAAAAGACAGACCTGACCTGGGGAAGAAACAAAATCAATTTAATTTACTACCAATCAAATCAAAACAAGGATACTGTGAAGGAAAACCAAACCTTAAAACACCTTCGCCCCACCCCTCCCTTCTTCCCAGGCACAGCTTCACTCCCAAATTCTCTACCTCCTTAGTCAGAACTTAATATTATTATTAATAGTATTAACGCTGAACATACTGACAGAAACTCATTATTTTCTGAATAGGCAGTTACAAGTATTTCTCAGTTATTCTTCCTTCCTAAAAAAAAAAAATACACTGTGAAGTTTTTTAAAAGGGTATTCTTAAAAACATTTAATCAGGTTACCAAAACCAGGTATATGTCTGAAAACCTAACTTAAACCTGGTTAGTTTTGGCACCATAGAGAAAGAACACAGATTAGATTCTTTCATCTCTCTCAAGACATTCTTCTCAAGTAGAACAAGACTCCGGTGTCTGCATTGCAAGTCGCCCTTGTCAATACTATTCTGTGAATATATTATTCCGTAAATGTTGCCATTTTTCACTGAATAGAATTCAATTTTTTTGCAGTATTCATGCTCATATAAATTATTCACATAATAATGGCAATATTTATCAAGTAATTAATCCTTTCTAGTGTTTAACCAGTCCTAGCTACAGACAAAGTAGGCAGAATGTATTAGTCTATATGGAACAAGCACAAGTTATCATTACGATTCATCAAATGTGGGCATTTCTATTTATTTCTTATGAACCTATGACCCTGCTCTGACTATGAGTATAATGAAGCTTCCTCCAAAGCTTTTGGCAATTAGTGGGAACATTTCCACTGATTTTCATGGTCTTTGGATCAGATCCTGGTAATGCTGATAGTATACAGATAGCACTATTTTTCTGAAAAAAAACCCCAAACAAACCAGTGAAAATAAACAAAGGAATTCATGTTCAGGTTCAGAAAAGCATCCCTACTCATGAAAAACACTAAATATGGACCTTGTTTTAAATAGGCATTTAAGGTATTTCCTAGTAAGAAGTAAGAAAAGAGATGTGATTTAAGCTTATTCTAACCTGATAAATATGTATGTACTACATTACATGTGCCACTGTCACAAATAATCTTTCCTCACAATTAAATGCAAATTGCTGCTTGACCAGTCAGAACACCAATAATTACCAAGACTAACAACGCTTATGTTATAGAACAAAACTGACTAACCCAGGTCACTTAATAACAATGATCTGTGTTGTATTGTTCTTTTATCTGAATCAGGCTTGGCAAAAGAAGTCACTTCTTCGGGCTTCTGTTCTCTAACTGATTCAATATCAATACAGGAGAATAACACGCTTGAAAATAATTTTAATACCATACTTTTCCACTCATATATAAAAATGCAGATATTTGATGAGAAGAAACTTCCAGACTCAGATACCTATTACATTGAGGAAAATATATACCAGAAAAGCCCCCGACTCGGAGTCAAATTCCACTCTCCCAACCTCAGTCTGCACCAGCATCCAATCTCACACAAATTCACTTGAAACAGTGACATTATGCAGACATTCCTGTCTAGAACTTCCTCACACAAACACATTTCAGCCTTCATATTTTGGTAACCGTTCTTAGCTTCACACAGAATTGAAGGAATTTGCTATCTGCATACAATGCGTGATCCCTTGTGCAAGAAACCAGCTCATTTATCCTTCAACTGGAGGGCAGTCAGGTTCCCTTCTGCACTCAGCATGAAAGGCCTTGTGAGATATTGTCCTGACACAAAGAACCCCAAACATTCATGAAATGCAAATCAGACCCATACCTCCAATCCCACATGTAATGAGGTAAGAGAGATTTTACAATAGCCAATATATTTTCAGCCTGTATCTCAAGATAAGATGATAGCTTTTTCACAGACTTTGAGCAATACAAAAACCAGGACTAAAAACACCCTACCAAACACCACAAGATCCAAGATAAAAATCACAATTTTTGCTGGGTAACATCAACACCACCTTTTTTCTTTCCTTCTTGAAAGACTTCCATTCTTCTACCGATTTTATTATTTTCCCGTGAAACAAAAGTGTTCTAGATGCTTGTCTTATAAAAAGGCTTTAGTGAATAACTCTAGTTTTAAAGACTACAACCAAATGATCTTTTTCTTCTTTCCTGCTGAGATTCCTGACTTTTGTCAGCCTCTGGATTTCATCTCTACTGCAGGAGAACAATAAAAAACGTCTTGCTTATGAGTTTTTAAAATGTGAAATGCAAGTACAAGATGAATAGAATTTTGAACACACACTATTACACTATGAGCGATTACCCACAAAAAGTAGGGAACACATACAAATGCTTAGGCGTTTAAGATGATTGCTACCCCTGTCTCACAAAGCCGTTTTTTTCCTGCTGCTTTATTCCACATTCCCTTGGTTGTAAGTTAGTTCGGTGCATCCTTCTTTTCACTGTAGCTGTTTTCTTCCTTCAGAAATGAAGGGAAAAAACCTATGTATGTTCTTTCTGTTTATCCATCGGTAACATACCTATAGCTCCTCTGCTAATTTTTTTTAAACTTTTTTTACCTTGAATTCACTTAAAGTGTATATTCCATATAAACCCCATTTTCCCTTTATAAACTATAAATAACTGCTATATCAAATCTTGTTGACTGGGTATATGGATTTCTGATATTTTGGTTTATGAAACAAAAGCAGCCACCTGAAAACTTCACAGTGTTTCATGTCTAATTGCCTGAGTTATTTAACTGTCACCTCACTTCACTTGCTTCAGGAATGATACGTGAGGATGTACTTACTGATTAAAATGACAATTAAGGTAGGTTACCATCACATATCTGTACGAAACTTTGAACATGCTGTGTTTCTCAGCTTTTACAAATGCTGCTATATTTACATGCAACATAGCTGAAATTTGACCATGAAAAATGTATCCCTCACACATAACAATACAAAGTGTTGAGTGAGGCACATTAAAACAAAGATGTGTTCACCTAATTCTAACGTCTTTATAGTTTAAAAATCACCTACTAAAAAGCTATGAATGTTTTGCCTGTGAATACAAGAATTAGCTGCTTTTTTTTCCTCCAAAGAAAGCAACAGGCCTGCCTGCCAGTTTCCCGGCAATTGCAGTTGGTATTTGAACAAGCTTTCTCCTTCTGAATACAAAAGAACAATTAACTTGAAATCTAGAAGTGAGACTAGAGTAAGGGGGTATATACCCACTACAATCTATTGCAAAGCCATCTGCAAGGTTCCACATGAGATGATTGTTTTGTACAGAACAAAAAATAAATAAACAAAAAAGCACACGCAGCATTCACTTCACCTCCAGACTTCTAAATGAAAAGATGTATGTAACCTGGGATGCAGTGAACTATATAAGGGAAATCGGGCCTGATAATCAACCTCTTTCATGTTTGTCTTACAAAAGCAAGGCTTATCTTTCTATTTGTTTGACAGACCCCAATTAGAATGAGTCCCGATTTTAACATGAGTTCTGCAGAACAAAACTCCAGGTAGTTGGGTGTTTGTATTGCAATTCTCACTCCAGATCAGCCCTCTTCTATTTATTGAGGAGCAGGTGCTGAGAGAGAAAGCAAAATGTATTGCCTTGTTTGGAACAACAACATCATCCTTAGCAATGATGTACCTTCATGAGTAAATTGACTCATGTGGGTAACTTCTAACTTGGCTGCATAATTATGCAAGCAACTTCATGGGATTAGTGGCATAAGTAAGTGCTCACTAGAGTAACAAAAAGGGCTTCATACATTAACATTGTTTTTCTTTCCCTTCAATGTAAGGCTCCTGTAACTTGTAATGCAACACAACAGCAAGCAAACATCAAGAAAAAAAACCAAAACAAACAGAAAACCCCAAATATGGGCTAACTTAACAGAGCATGCAGGCAGTAAAACTTCTTACTCAGAATCATCCTGGCAAGACGGCCATTCTGTAGGATGAGCTAGCATGAACTGTCCAAAGAATAACCGCAGTGTGCACTGTTGCTATCCTAGCAGGAACTCTGCTGCACACAGTGAATTTTTCCTGCTGGAAAATGTCAGTTGTATCCCAAAACATGGTGTTTTCATTTTGGTTTTTTCCTTCATGGATGTGTAAGTACTTTACCAAAAAAACCTGTACTCAGTAGTTTATCGTATTTAGTTCACATCCCACATTTCTCATGTCGTTAGAGCTTATGGGACTGTTATTTACTCACAAAAGCCTACTGAAGTGATGTTAACCTGTACACTGTAGTGCATTGCTTCTACTTCTGAAGACAAAGTCCAAATAAAAGGCAGGAATGCCCTTCATTGCAGAGGAAAAAATACAGCTGCCACAGTGATTCCTTCTGTTGCTCCTGATGCTGTATACATTAACATCAACATCTGCTGACATTAGCAAAGAGCAACATGGAACTAGACTTACCATCAAGAAATCATGTTTTTGTGTGATAAATAGGCAGCAGCAGCTGTTTTTACAGCTGGGAGATTTCATCTAACTGCGGGACCAGACACAGTCACTTCTTGGACATTCCAGATTGTCTTGAACAGTGCTAGAATGAACAGAGAACAGAAAGAAATGCTGAAATTGCAACTTTTCTTATGGTAAATTGCAGTATTATTGGCATTCTTCTGAGTCTTCTTCCACGTGCTGCCCAATTCTTTTTTTGTGTGCTGTACTATGAGAATGTCTTCAAGGCACCTTGATAAAGGACATGCTCAGGACTACACTTCTCTCAGATTCTGTGCTTGACTGCTTCCTCTGTGTTCCCGACCAGTTAAGTTCTCAAGGTTATACCCCAGCTTCATCCCACTGGCCCAGAATAGGAGAACCACAAATTACAGTAACTTTTCTGGGTATGACGGGAACAGGCAGCCCCACGCTCACCGTGCAGCTCATCTCCACACATTTTCTTGACACGCTTTTCTGACTGCAGCACCATGAGCGCTTGGAAAGCCTCTCCTGCTTGTTTTGCCTGCCAACAAACCACTTCAAAGACTTCAGCCCTCTGTTGTCTGCTCACATGCTACCCCACGGGATGGCCACGTGCTTGTACCTGTAATGCACTCACAGAAGAGGATCGAGAGGGCTGTGAAAGTGGTACCAGCTGCAGGTGAAATGACTTATGTAAGGGATTTTTCTATTTGGAGAAGATCATAAAACAATAATATTTTGGGCTACCAATAAAAAGACAGTTTTGTGATAAAATAGGAAGTTTTAGGCTCCCTTCCTCCCTCCAAACAGTGAGCAGCAGCCTCTAGACAGGAGCATGGAATAGTCCTGACCAGAGTCAGCATTGCATCACATGGACCTGGTCTAAAATAGCTCTAACAAAATCCCAGCCTCAGAGGAGAAAGCAGCAGCAGCAGCAAAGATAAATCCTGTGATTATAACCAGAGTGAGGTTGTAAAGTCAGTATCTCTCTTCAGGAAAGTGACCATTAAGACTATGGCTTCAGTTTCTGTCCTGGGGCCTTTTCAAGCTGGTTAGGTCATTGTTTTAGAAGTTTGAGGTTTATTCAGGAAGAGATCAATTCACGAATGGATCATATATTTTAGCTGATCAAGAGAATAAGTGGCACATGGCTATGTCTGTTAGTGTGTGAGCCCATGTCCGTAGAAGCCCCGTCGACAGCTTCACCAAGATTACCTTCTCACAAGGCCATTCTTCAATGACCTTCAGACGGTTCAAAATACACAGCCTATCTTAATGCCACTATCCAGGAGAGGATGTTTGTCCCAGCTAGTGTTGCATGGTCTGAGAGCTGTCTTTCTCAGGGACGAATCGTCTAGGGTGAAAGTGTTTTTCGTCTTAATGAGGGCAGAGCAAAAGTGTGATGCTGCACAGACTCTCCCTCTCGTGGGGAGGGAGGTCCATATTGGTGTCTGGGTCCAGACCATGACATTCCCTTTCTCTTGCAGTGTGAAGTGTTGAGGCACACAGAGCAATGCAGAAAGCACAAAACACCAAGTTACCGTTACCAAGTTGGAAACTGTATCTGCACCCTATCAGCATGGTCATCTTCTTTCTCACTGTCCCATGCCAAGAGAGAGCCTCCCCAATTTGACCACTGCTTTGGCTAGAGAAAACCCACACAATTCTAATCCTCATCGCAGTGGCACAGGGAGATGTGCATGAAGGGCGGGAATGGGAAGGGTGCTACATAGACAAGCAAGGGGAATCCAGGGATAGCCACACACTTGTGACTAAGACACAGTGGCTTAGGGAAATGCACAGTTCTGGGGCATGAAGGTCCTAGCAAGAAAGACTGCAGAAGTCCCAAGCCCTTCCCCTCTGCTCTGTCGAGCCCTGGGCTCCCCAGTGCCAGGCAGAGACGGCCACATTGGAAAGAACTCTCCCCCCAGTGCCCCTCCCACTTTCCGTTGGGCTTAGAATGTTGGTCGTTGGGCTTAGAATGTTGGTCGTTGGGCTTAGAATGTTGGTCGCTGGGCTCGGAATGTTGGTCAGTTGGAGCCCACGGCCGCCAGAGACAGCAGCACGGAGCTGTGCTGGCACGCAGGAGCGCTGGGAGGAGGCAGGATCTGACCGAGCGGCACCGAACCGGCACCGGCACCTCGCCTCCCATCCCCGCTGTCGCCGACTGGCCCGCGTCCTCGGTCCACGGCGAGGGTCCTCCTCTCCCGGGCAGGATGGGCCAGGCCAACTGCTGCTGCGGCTCCAGGTGAGCTCTCCCTGTGCCTCGGGGGCACGGCCGGGACCCGCGGTGGCAGCGGCCTTTCTCATGCCCGCCGCTCTCTGCTCTGCAGGGAGGCTCTCGCCGACGCCGAGGCGGTGCTGAGCGCGGACGTGCGGCTGACCCGGGGCCGCAAGAGGAGCGAGAGACGCCTTCTCCTCCTCCAGGAGGAACTGGTGATCGCCAAGTTGCAGTAAGACCCTCAGAGCCCAGCTGCCTTTCCCCCAGCCCTGGCCCTGGCCCCAGCCCCGGGACACCCCGGCCCCAGCCCCAGGCCCCGGCCCCTTGGTGCTGGATGCGCCCATCGATGTCTGTCCCAAGGGCAGGTGGGGGACAGGGCTCGGCCCGGGGCGGACCCCGAGGAGGACACCCCCAGCTCACCGCCTGCCTCTCCTCTCTGCTCTCTGCAGACGCGGCACCAGCCTGCGCCCACAGCTCCGCCTGGTCCTGGACCAGCTGTGGGTGCTGAGCGGCGGAAAGGAGGCGGCAGGGGACAAGGAAGAGGAGGAAGGCGGCGATGAGGACAGGACCTCCATCCTCCTCGTCTGGCCCAGCGGCTCCTGCGTCGCCACTTTCGGGTGAGTGCCACGGCCAGGCGGGAGACGTTCCCAAGCACACCCGCACCATCGTGAGAACAGCCTCTGCCCTGCGTGCAGAGCCTGGGCAAGGAGCGAGCAGCACGCCGGCAGGGAGGGATGGGGGCATGGGCAGGTCCCGCATCCCCTTTGGGTCCCCAGAAGGGGAGGGCGAAAGCAGCTGCTCTGGCAGGACATGAGGAGCCAGGGCTCGGGCAGCGCCTCTGTCCTGCCCCACGGGGCTTCGTCCCGCTCCGGCGTCCTTCCCCACGGGGCAGGGCTGCGCAGGCGCCCGCCTCTGCCCACGGGCTGGGAGCAGCAGGGCCTGCAGGGCCTGACGCTGGTTCTCCTCTCTTTCTGCAGCTCCCGGGCGCTGAAGGAGCTGTGGGTGGGCACGCTCCTGGGGTAAGCCGCGGGGATGCTGCAGGTGCAGCCGGACGGGGGAACACAGCTCCTCAGCTGGGGAGAGGTGCCCCCGTGGCTGCCGGCAGCTCTCGCTCGGGCAGAGCTGCCGCAGGAGGGAGAAGAGGCAGCTTGGGGCTCAGCCAGCTCTCTCCGTGTCCCTTCCCGGTGCACAGGACACCAGAAGGAGCCAAGAGAGCCCGGGTGACGCCTGTCCCGTCCATCAGGCTCCTGGAGAAGGAGCTGGGCCGCCGCCACACCGTGAGTGCCTGCCCGGTCTGGGCTCTGCCCCCGAGCCCTGGTCCTCCAGCCGAGCGAGCGGCAGAGGCATCGCTGCTCACCTGCCTCCGCTCCTTCTCTCTTGCCCAGTGGAGGACATTAAGCGCCGGGAGCCTGGAGAGGCTGATGGAGGGCCAGGCCGAGGTGAGAAGGGCTGCCTTTCGCCCGCCTCTGGCTGTGCCGGCACGTGCGGCCAGTGGGGTGAGGGATGGAGGGAAGGGTGGTGCCGCTCGGGGAGCGGAGACGGTTGGGGAGCCGCCGGGAATGCCGGCACATCCTGGCCGGCGGTGCTGGGGGGAAACCTGCCCTGCGGGGCAGAGAGCCCGGGAGGGCAGAGGGTCCCGGCTCTGCCACGCTCAGGCTGCCGGTGCCGGCTGGCAGCTCGCCGGCGGCCCTTTGCGCCGCGGGGCTGCTCTCTGAGCGCAGCCTGGTTCTTGCAGGCTGGTCCCAAGCAAGGGCCTCCGACGGTCCCGCCGAGCAGCGGAGGGGGACTTTGCCACGCACCGGGTGAGTTTCGGGAAGAACGGTAAGCTCCTGCAAGCGCTGGAGCTGTGCTCACTTGTCCCTCGAGTGTCGCCATGCAGGTTGGGCAGCCCGAGGCAGGATGTCACCTCCAGGAGGAAGGAAGGACGGACACCCGCTGGGCAGCGGCCGCTGGACGTGGTTCTGCGGGGACACGGAGCCTCTGCTGCTGCCCACAGCTTGGAGGAGGACAGGGCGAGGGCTGGGCCAGGCTCTCCTCTCCTGGTGGCGTGCCGGCTCTCAGGAGCCTCCCAACTGGAGCTGCTGAGCCGGAGCTCGGAGGTCCAGCTGCTGGCTCCCTGCCCGTCCTGCTGCACCGCTCAGCACCACGCTGCGGGCAGGGCAGGCCCCGGGAGCGCTGGCCCGGCGGTCTCCGTTGACGGGCTCTTGCTCGGCTTTCCTTTGCAGCAGGAGGGAGCAGCAGCAGGAGGAGGAAGAGGAGGGGGCTGCCCTGGCCCTTTGCTCATCGGAGGACCCCGGCCGCTGCCCAGGCACCAGGGCAGGTGGGCTCTGGCTGCAGCAGGGCGCTCTTTGGCCAGCCCCTGGCAGCCCTCTGCGGGGAGGACGGCTCCCTGCCCCGGCCCATCCAGGTAAGCCAGCCTGGCCGGGGGGGTCCCCAGCCCTCCAGATGCTCCCTAGAGGCGGTAGGAGCCCTCCCTCCGGCTGCTCCACAGGGGACACGGGCGTCCCCAGGAGCTGCGGGGATGGCGGCTTGGGCTCTTCACCCCCAGCAAGGAGCCCGCTCTGGGGCAGTGCTCTGGCCACCGCTGTCGGAAGGCAGCTCCTCGGCCAAGCAACTGTCCTCCTGCCTCTCCTGCAGGAGCTGCTGGCTGTCCTGCGCCGGGAAGGACCGTCGACGGAGGGGATATTCCGCAAAGCTGCCAGCGGGACGGAACTTCGGGAGCTGCGGGAGGCCCTGGACCGCGACGCCGATGTCGACCTGGGCAACCAGCCTGCACTCCTGCTGGCCGCCGTCTTGAAGGTGAGCGCTTCTGACCTGCGGCTGGAGGAGCTCCTGGCCGGCCTGGAAACTTCAAAGGCTCACCCAGAGCCCTTGGCATTGCAGGACTTCCTCCGAAGCATCCCCGACAAGCTGCTGGTGACCCACCTCTACGAGGACTGGATGGCAGCCATGGAGAGGACCAGCAAGGAGGAGAAGGTCTCCGAGCTGAAAGCGTAAGTGCGGGCAGCAGCCTGCCTGTTGAGCAGGAGCCCTGGCCGCTGGCTGAGAGCACCTGGAAAGCTGGGCAACTCAGCCGCTGGCTCCCCCCTGCCTTGGACAACAGGCCTGGGCAAAATCTGCTTTGTCAACCTAGTGTCCCTGTTCCCTCAGGGTGGCCGAGAAGTTGCCTGCAGCCAACCTCTTCCTCCTCAAGCGGCTGCTGTCCCTCCTCCAGCACATCGGCCGCAACGCAGCCACCAGCAGGATGAGCTGCAGCAACCTGGCCATCTGCCTTGGGCCAAACCTGCTGAGCCCACCCGACGAGGACCTGCTCCCGCTCCAGGCCATGCTGGAGGTGACCGAGAAGGTGCGCTGTGTTGGCAAGCCGGCTGCAGCCTTGCCGGCCTATCCGAGCTTGGCTGCTCAGAGATCCCTGGCTGCCTCCTCCCTTGAGCAAATGCCGGTGGGGTGGCTGCCTGCAAAGGCAGCCCCGCAGCCACAGCCATCTGTGCAGAGGCAAGGGTCGGGAGTGGGAAAGGCTGCTTGGGACAACTTCAGGCAGCTGGGTTGAGAGCAAGGGTTTGATGTGTGCAGGTGAACACGCTGGCGCTGTTTATGATTGAAAATTGCGGCGACATTGTTGGGGAGGAGGTGGCTGGCCGCTCCTGTCCATCAGCTGGGGAGTCGCCAGCCCCCACGGACGGAGCCACAGGTATGAGGAGGAACTGAGGGCTGTCCCAGGCTGGGGCTCGGGATACCAGAAACCTCAACGTCAAGAAGAAAACCGGTGTAGGGCTTGGGGTGGGTTTTGCTTTAGGTGTGCTACTTCCAAGGCGTCACTGCTGCACATGGTTTTGCTTTCTAGACCTGCCTTTGGAAGAGCAAAGTGGCCCTGCAGGCAGAGGAGACCAGGGCCACCAGGCAGAAGCCATTCTGCATGCATCCCCCTCTCTGGGTGTCCTCAAAGGAGCTGGGGGAGACATGGTGGCGGAGTCCAAAACAACAGAGGTATGTCAGCTCTGCTCCACAAGCACCGTGACAGTGTCTCTCGGGTAGGAGGGTAGTTTCTGAGGAGGCCAAGTAGCTGCTGGGCCTCCTCCGGCCAGCCGATGGCTTGTGTGTTTGGGGTTCCTCCTCCTCCCCCACGGAATCATACGTTGTATGGAAAACTGGAAAGGTCCTTTCTCAAATGCATTAAGCATGTGCTTAATCCAACCAAATACCTACAAAAAGACAGCGGGGAGTAGCTGTCAACTTGAGAGGGCTTTTGCTCGGATCCTACTTCATCACAGTTTCATCAAGTCTGTTTTGGGGCAGGTGGACTGTGCAAAATGTGGATGGATGATGCAAAGCAGCATCTTCCCCAGAGAGCTAAGGTGGTAATTTGGCAAGCAGTCCCTTACTACTCCAGGCCGTCCCTTGCCACCCCTGAACTCCAACAATTCTGGTTTAGGCACCTCCAGCTTTGCCTCCAGCCACCCTCGAGAGCACGGCAGAGCCCCTGCTACGCCCGCAACAACTGGGCAGCCTTTCAGAGGAAAGAAGGTAAAACGAGTCACTTTGGGTTAAAATCAGAACTGTCTCCGCTGGATCGTGGCCTTACCTATCTAAGCACACTGTGGGATGGAAAGGTTTGCAGGCTCTCCTCGGGACAAGGAAAAGAGAAGGAACCGAAGGAGGAAACAGGCCTGGGGAGATGAAAGCTGTGCAGAAAAAAAGAAGAGGAAGAGAGAAAACGTATTGGGGGATCGCAAACGGAAAAGATGCAGGAAGGTCCGGCAGGTCGAGAAGCCCAGGTGTGTACCAGGCTCTGCTGCTGCGCAGGGTCTGGTAAGAACCCCGTGGCCGCTCCCCAGGGGCTCCCCATCGAGCCCTGCTGCGTGGCACAGGGGCCCTGTGCATCTCTGCGTGCGCACAGCTCTCTAAGGGCATTCCCCGTGGGGATAAGGCGCCAGAGCCCTCCCCTCGGCAATGCCAGCCGTAGCTCGCTCTCTTCTGGGCTATGAGCAATTCCTCGTCAACGGTGTTCCCCAGAGAGAGGGCAACCAAACCCTGCCTCTTCCTGCCGCTGTGCATTCAGCGGCGCTCTCTGACTCTGTCCTTGTAGGTGCCGTTTTCCTGTTACTGGCTGAACCCCTGTGAGTCCTGGGCCCACCCCCCACTGCAGTTGATGTTCTCAATAAAATGATATTTTCTCTCTTCTGAGTATGTCTGCCATCGGCTGCTCTGGAGCGGGGAGCTGCTGTTTGGGGATGACCCCTCGGGGAGGAGTTTGGGATCGTGCCTTGTCCCAGCATCCTTGCCGGCGGGCACGAGGGCTGAGTTCAGGTGCTTCAGGAGTGAAAGCAAGGCACAGAGTTGCACAGGAGGGTGGAGGTTGGAAGGGACCCGTGGAGCTGCAACTGGTTACCCAGCTCCTGCTCAGATTTTGGCTAATGCTCATCTTGTGCTAAGGCCTGCCGTATGCTTGGAGCCGTGCCATTATCTCAGGTAGAGGGCAACATGTAGGTACAGCAGGTTGGCCAAGAAGGGCTGAAGCTCCTTATGCAACCATGGTCACCTGCAGCTTGTTGTCCCCTGTGGCTGTCATCCTTGCATACCGATTGTCTGGTAGTTTCTTCAGAACCCCCTCGCTCACGCCGATGGTATAAACCAAACTTCCACACTGGGCACTGTAAATACTCCTCTCAAATGATGCACCTCTTATTGATCACAGAGAGCAACGACAGGAAGATTTGATTCAGTTTGCACAGAATAACTCAACTAAATATTCTGTTGTCTATGGAAATGTAATTTTAAAAAGGGGCTTAAAAAACCCAAGCTCTTGGGAACTGCACTAGGTTCTTTCCCCTTGAGAGGAACAGCAATGCTCCACACTTGAAGTGAACCACTGACAGGGTGCATTTTCATGTTAATTGTCGCAGACACTGGCAATAGGAGACAAAGCACTGTAAATTTCACTCCTTTCCTGCCTTTAAGAACTTAACAGTGATAGTCAGACATGGCAAGGGGGAAAAAGTATGTAGCAGAAACAGAGCTAAGAGGGTGCTGAGGGCTGGGGACCTCCAAAGTCTAGGCTTGTGCTTTTGCACATCCACTCAAGCTAGTGCTGGCTGAATACAAAACACAGGTGCTGTGATTCTCTGGCATTCCATACCCGTTGTGCATTTTGTATGAGGGGCTTCGAAAACAAGAATTAAGGGAGAGAGTCTCTGGCATGAAGGTGGAGAATTGATGTATGAATACAGCTTTCCCTTGAGAAAGAAAAAATGACTGTTGCCCATGACAAGCAAGCAGAAGGATGCACCTGGTACACTATTAGGAGACGGGTACATGGGATAAAATGAGACTAGATATATGTGAGACTTTGAATAAGATGGAGAATCCAGTGATGGGTGGAGCAGTTGCAGAGGGAGACCTTCATAGCAGCATTTTGCACAATATTACACGTGAAGACAAGGAGAAAGGGGGGGACAGGGTTGATTTTCTTCCATGGTTTTGGGGTTCTTTTTGGTCTTTGCATCTGGGGGTCTGTTGAAACCTCTGTGTCTGAACATGGAGAGATTGTCATTGAAATGCTGTATACCTTTGAGGGCAACCCAAAGCATAGCCTTATACTTACATATCTGGCACAAAGCATAGAAATAACAGACTTTGAGAATGGCCATAGTAACCAGACAAGATGCAAAGAGTTTCTAAATCCCAGTAGCCCAATGGATAATAAAGCTGGAGGCAGGTTCATGCTGTCATTTGTATTCACAGCCTGAATACTACAGAGAGACCATTTCTTGCACCTGGACTTCAGAACAGACCCACTATAAAGACACAGCTGGAAGTTAACAAATAGATGTGATCTCTTATCACCTTAATAGCTGAGATGAGTCAGTTTGAGTTTTCATTTTCTCCAAATAATACGCAGCAATCTACGGGAGGAAGTGAAAACTGCAAAAATGAGTAAGGAAAGATTGTTTGCTCTTTCTTATACACAGGAATTAGCAGGCAACACATGAAATTATGGATCACAATAAATGAAAAGAAGAACATCTGCACACAATACATAATTAAATTGTGCACCTCCTTGCCACAGGATGTTTTGGATAGCACAAGTATGAATGGGTTGAAGAAGCAATTAGACAGAATCAGGGAAGGAAGGTCTCTCATGGGCCATTAAGCTCTAGGAAGCAGGAACAGCCTCCAGAAATCCCTGAACCAGTGACTGTCAGTATAGAGGGTACAGCAGGGGAAGGAGCATGCTATGCTTATTGCATTTCTTATGCTTTTTTCCTACACATCTTTCACTGTTCAGATGCAGAGACAGGACGCTGAGCTGAACGAACCTTTGGTATGACCCCGTGTGGCTATTCTCATGAATTATAGAAGACACAGTCCCATACGTGCTATGGATGCAATTCACATTCACGCAGAGCACTGCCTTATGGCCTTGCAAATTCTGCTGAATATTTACGGTGAGAATTTAAGCAGAACCCGTGTGGCTGAGTTCATGCATACACGTGATCCCATTTCACCCTATCTGAAATTCCATACTGCCTCCTCTGCGATGGGTTTTTGGCTTGGGTGCAATTTGATATGCAATTAGTCAAACATCTTCTCCTGCGATATCTGTCCTGTTGTGAACAATTAGCGCTGCATAAGGGAATACATTCTGAGGCTTGAATCCCAGGGATTCCTGTCAATTTGCACTGACAGCATGCTTCCAAGGAAGGAGCTGACAGGTTCAGCTGGAATTGAGTGTTAGCAGCCACAGAGGCGGCCACACACCAGCCCACAGACGGTCCACTTCTTGCTCACATTCTTAGCTTTGCCTGCCTTGAGTGTCCTTTTGTTTGTATATAGACGTTATGCAAGCTAAGGAATGTGTTTGAATTTCCAGAAACGAACTTCCTAATGTTTCAGCTATGGGCTAAGACCACAATCAGAGTTCTTTGATATTTTAATGTGCAACCCATGGGAAGGAAATCATCGGGTTCTTAGTTATACACAGGATGGCTTCTTCTTGTCAGAGAAGAGGGGACCAGCAGGTAGGAGGCTGACCTGGTGTTGTTCCCAGGATGGCCAGGTTGCCTGAGAGCAAACTCCACCTGAAGAAGGGACAACCTGACTTTGCAAGGAAGATCAGTTTGCTTCTAACAGTGGTTCTTCAAAAAATCCTGCTTCATGGTGATGAGCACAATAAGAGCTTTAATTTAACACATTCTATGTTGCTATTGAGCAGTATGCTCAGATAGGAACAGGCCATGAGATCTGCTGAGTGAAAACACAGCCTCTCTTTTTGATTATCTAAAAAATGAGACCTGATATTTCACTTAGCATGGGAAACTGCTTTGACTTTTGACTTCTTTTTTTTTAAATAGAATTGTAATGTACAGAGATATTTTGAAATAAAGATGGAGTCTGTTGCACTCAGAAATGCATCTCTCTGTTCCCATTAGTTACTTCTTTCGTGTTTATTTTTTCCCCAGGCTTTCCAAGCATATGTAAAGTAATTCAGCAGTTCAGTTCTGCTGTTTGTTAGGAATCCATCTGGCAAGTAGTCTGGATGCAAGAAGTTAAAGCTAATGCATTTCATCTCATGGGCAAAGAGCGTGCACAGTCTGTTGCTGCAGCTCAGCTGCCACGCACTACCTAGGTAAACCACAATAGCTTGATTGTACAGACACCAGCTTAAACAAGGCTTCAGGCAGCCTCTGCCAGCTTAAGAGCCAGGACTGACGTCTCCCCCAGTTGCCAAAGCAAGGACTGGTTTTAAGTAGTGCCGTTCCATCTGTGCACAGAGAGCTTATGCTGTCCAGCTCATCCATTTTCTGTAGATCATGAACAAATATGTGGAAGGTCTCAGGGTGAAAGCTGCGCCCCCTGCTCTTCACACTCTGCCTCTCCCTTTCCAGTCTCTGGTACTGAAAGCTGCCCACAAATGTAGCAGTCATAATTCACAGCAAAATCCCTTTAAATGGCCCACTGGGTTATATATTTGGCAAATTTCCACTGGTTGGTGGAAGTTTGAAGAAGCCTAGTATCTACAGCAGAAATACAACCAAAATGGAGAGATGATTGTGGATTATTACTGGATTTATATACAGTGCTAATTCTTGTGAGGATTTTGCAGTTTTGCTGAAATCTGTAGCGGTAGATGAGGCAGATTAAAATACTTCAGAAGCTTACTCCCCAAACAGAAAATGTGTTGCACAATGTCATTACCAAAAAGAAAATAACTCTTCGTTACTGTTATAAATCACACTAAAACAATTTCCTCCCTCGTTTGGGTATGCTGTATTTCAAAAGTAAGTGTGACAAGATGTGGTTTTTGGTGTCAGATTAAGTTTACCTGATTACTGATTAAATAAAATTTAAAAAATGCTGAATTCATCCGTATTTGGAGTATCTGTTCTTGTACTTCCTCCATACCACGTAGAACACCTGATACAGTTGAGACAGCATCCCTTGCCACCTAAGAGAAAGCTGAGGTGTTTCAAGCCACAAATGCATACAAAGGCTTTGAGAAGTATCGGTTTCCTCAATTTTTCCATGGGATCCAGTCATTTTACCTCAATCTTCACTCCATTTCCAATTAGGCTTATGTGGTGTACTGTATGCATAATTGTATCTGTGACACAGGAAACATGCTGAGTTTTAAGATGTACAAGGACATATGTATATATAGTTATTTTTATTAAGGTAGCTGAGTTATAAGGCATTATGTCTAGTAAGGCATCAATTAAGCTGTAGAGTGGATCGTTTTAGGAAGTGCTGGACGTGCGAGAGGAACTCAGCTTTTGTATTTCCTGTAGAGAATAAGGCACAATTGATAACATATTGCCTAGTTGGCATTTTTTCTGAGAAAGTCCCTTTTCAACTGAGTATAAGAAATCAAGCTTAAACTTGCAATATAAATGAATGAGCTAGGCAGGAAGAAGAGTGAAGTCCCTAGAAGAATCCTTCAACCCTCTGTTTCGATTTAATCTAAAGCCCAGGGTACGTTTATGTATGTGAATGTGTTCATGTGGTGTGTAGGCTCTGTCCTTCATCACAGCTCCTTTCTGAGTGGCACATGGAGTACGTGGAGTTGTGCTTACTCAGGCAAGCCTAATCCTAGCATAGCAAAACATTCGGGTTGCTCCTCCAGGAGACTGCTTCGACAAGGGATAATAAGTGACATTGGTCCTTCTCTTAATGGCGGAGTAATATCTGGGCTAAGGGGGAAGTTGCCTGTCCCTTCTTAAGACAGCTACTAAACATGAGGTTGGCATTTATCCTTTTAAACTCTTGTATCTAAGTCCTTTAGCCTTTTATTTAATCTTAACTTTAACAAAACAGTATAAAGTTATCATTTCTATAACCGTGCCTAGTTTCAACATGATGCTGATAGGGCACAAGATGCTGCATTTTATGAGAGCAGTAGGTCTAAATGCGTGGAGGACCGGCGTGCTTTGTGAGTGGCAGAGATCTTCAGGTCAAGCCATACGCTTCACACCACGTAGCGATATCTCAGTGTGGGAATTCGTAACTACCTGCGGAGGTCACTCCTGCCTGATGTGTGATGATTGATGCGTCTTTGGTGAGCAGCATGTGGGCTACGAAATGTCTTGAGTCAGAAATCAGGAGCAGAGATACTTCTTTTCATACTGGGAACAAGTATTTCTTAACAGTAAGACAGATCAGATCAATGCCAGCCTCTCTGTTTTTAGGTACAGTGACACACTCACAGAAAACTAATTGCAGGTGAAGAAATTCCAGAAGGTAGCAGTGGGGTTTTTTCCAGGAACATAAAAAATTAATTAAAAGCTGGAAATTTTCAGGCCATGGTTAGGGCGGACTATGTAAGAGATGACCAAGTGTGGCAAGATGCTTTCTTGTCTTTGGATTTTATAGCCTAAACTCAAAAGGCCTCATGGAGAACAACCCTCAGAATGAAAAGCAGCTGGGCCTGGCAAAGGATAAATTAAATAAGCGGGGCTTTGAGAAGGGGTTTAAAAGACAACTGGACACGAATGGGGAAAAATGGGAGGATAAGGTGCCATAAAAAGATAATTCAAACCTGAAAAAAAAACCAAAGCAGCTGCAAGTATATCCTGGGGAGAATACAGAAGAAAGGTAGGGTGCAGGAAAAACCGAGAATAGGGACGTGTGGTGAGGAAAAACAAGATGAGGGGTTTGAACTTCACAAAGAACAGAGAGGAAGCCAGTGAGGGGAACCGGGGCTGTGCCCTCACCCATCAGGGCACAGTCCCACAGGGTCTCAGCAGGGCCGGGTGCTGGTAGTGGGGTCCATCGACAGCCCCAGACACAGCCAGGGGATGAACCAGGTCCAGGGCCCACCCAGTCGGAGCAGCAGGAGGCAGGGCTACAACATGGGTCCAAGGTCCACCCAGAAGACGGGGCCAGAGACAGGGCTGGAGACAGGCCCAACTACAGCATAGCCCAGGCGAGGTCTGGGAGCCCAGGACCGAGCTACCTCAAAAACCTGAGCTACCTGAGCTACCTAAAAAAGTGCCGAAGCCGAACGGAGCTTTGCTGAGCGGAGCCGAGCTTTGCTGAGCCGTACCGAGCCGAAGCCCAGCGGAGCTTTGCCGAGCCGTACCGAGCCGAGCTGAGCTTTGCCGAGCGGAGCCGAGCTTTGCCGAGCCGTACCGAGCCGAAGCCCAGCGGAGCTTTGCCGAGCCGTACCGAGCCGAGCCGAGCTGAGCTTTGCCGAGCGGAGCCGAGCTTTGCCGAGCCGTACCGAGCCGAGCCGAGCTGAGCTTTGCCGAGTGGAGCCGAGCTTTGCCGAGCCGTACCGAGCCGAGCCGAGCTGAGCTTTGCCGAGCGGAGCCGAGCTTCGCCGAGCCGTACCGAGCCGAGCCGAGCTGAGTGGAGGCGGTCGGGCGCAGCGGCATGGGCGGGCAGGGCGGGCAGCGCTGCCTGCGGGCACGGTGCGGCTCCTCCAGCCGCAGGTGATGGTGGGCAGGAGCCGGCCCCTCGGCACCGCGCGCCGGGCGCTGCAGGTCCTCGTCCGGGGGGAGCGCGGGCGCGGAGACCTCCTGCCCATGGCAGGGGCGGGCGGGCATATGGAGAGGGACACTGCCAGGGGCCGGGGAGCGGCCCAGGGGGCCCCGCGTCTCTGGCAGCGATTGCCCCGGTGGCAAGGACACCGACGCGAAGGGACCGAGCCGGTGGCAAGGACACCGACGCGAAGGGACCGAGCCGGTTCCATGGACACCGACGCAAAGGGACCGAGCCGGTGGCAAGGACACCGACGCGAAGGGACCGAGTCAGTTCCATGGACACCGACGCAAAGGGACCGAGCCGGTGGCAAGGACACCAACGCGAAGGGACCGAGCCGGTGGCAAGGACACCGACGCGAAGGGACCGAGCCGGTGGCAAGGACACCGACGCGAAGGGACCGAGCCGGTGGCAAGGACACCGACGCGAAGGGACCGAGTCAGTTCCATGGACACCGACGCAAAGGGACCGAGCCGGTTCTCGTGGCTCCGGCGCTCTGCAGAGGCGCCGAGGGCCAGCCAGGACTCCGGCCGCGCCAGCCCTCGGCTGCACCCACGGCAGACTTTGCCTCGGGCTCGGCGCTGCTGGCCAGCCTGTCCCCGCCGCCCCTGGGCTAGCCCCGCTCTCGGGGCGGCACGTCCCACGCGCGAAGCGGTGCCTGGGCTTGCCCTGGGAGCGGCACGATACAATTATGCATGCAGTACACCAGCGTTCTCCGGCTGCTGCGGCTCCCGTCTGCGCGATGGACGGAGGCGGCGGTTTCCCTGGCGGCTCTCCGCGGGTCTCGGCCCATGGGCCGTGACCCCTCGGGCTCCGTTTGGGAGAAGGGGTGGGTGCCGCAGAGGGGAGGACGGCGGGGCTGGGTGGGCTCTGGGCAGCACCGCCCGGGGCTGTCCCTGGCGGGGGTCTTCCCGGCCGGGCCCCCGGGATGGCTGAGGAGGCCGGTGCCCGCTTTTCCAGGGAGGAGCTGGCCGGGAGCGTGAGGAAGGGCAGCTGCCCGGCTTTGCGCTCCCCAGGGGCCCTCGGGGTTCCCAAGGGGCCGGGCCGGGCTTTCCCCCCTGCCCCCCCGGTTTTGTCCAGCTTTGCGCTCTGGCTTCACGCGGCGCTCCGGCGTCGATCGGATAAGCCTTGTTTCCCGCCGCGCAAGGGTGACGCTGGCTTCCCTCTTACGGATGAACAGGAATCTTTCCTGGAGCTGAGAGCAGAAACTCCGTGGGCTTTGGCACTCGGATTTTCCTAGCTTGCTGCCGCCAGCGTCCGAGGGGACTCCAGATTTCGTGGAGCACCGTCGGGACGTTAGTCTCGGGGAGAGGCTTCGTTCCTGTTTCTGGACAAAGATGGTGGCGGCGGGGGAGTGAGCGAGCAGCCTTGTGGTGCTTGGTCGCCGGCTGGGCTGAAACCACAACAGTCCTTTTTGGTGCCCAACGTGGGGCACGAAGGGTTGAGATAACGACAGATCTGGCCGGAGCGTGTTAAAACGAATTTGTTGTACGCATTTCTTAGATTAGTTGAATAGTCGCTGGTCCCAGTGTTGGCTCATTTGTTCCCGTGGCGGTGTTGTGCAAGTTCTTACATGCACTCTGTTTATCACCTCTGGGCGCGGGCTCAGGACTATCATTTTGCTGTCCTGGGTGACGTCGACTCGCAAAATGATTACGTCACGGGTCCTGAGGTTAAGCTGGTAGTTGCGTGCGGCGTCGACGTCACTCCCGTGCCTCGGGCGCCCTCTCTCGGAATTTGTTGGTAATCGCACCCAATCTGTGGGGAAGTTGGGGGGGGTACTTTCTCCCCGCTCGTTCACCTCCCCTTCCTCCTTCAGGCTAATTACAGCAGCTTTTGAGAAGTTTGAAGATCCCTGGGGTGTTCAAGCCAGCATGCTCGTCTTGCTATGTCTCCCGAATGTGTTTCAGGTCTTGTTTAGGGCTCCAAAAAAGTTTTTTAAGAATACCACGCAGAGATCTGCCCCAAGGCTGAATAGTCATGGGTGGCGTGGCATGTGGGAGAAAACGGGCAGGTATCTAGAGGACTTCTCACCTCCAATGGTTTGGAACTTCACTCCCAAACAGCTACAGGACCCTGGTGAAGCGACAGAATGTTGGAAAGGAAAATGCGGTGCCTGTTCCAAAGCGGCACAACTTACCGCACTGTGCTGGGCCCTGGCCAGTATCTACCAACCACTGCTCGATATTATGCAGCACCCTCAGGAGGAAGGGAGGGAAAACAGACCGACAGGCACTGCAGCTATTCCAGCCCTCGTGACAAGCACTGCAGCTACCCCAACCAACCCCGGCGACAGGCGCTGCAGCTGAACCAGAGAACCGACCTCTGCCGGTGTCAGTCGCCCCTATGCAGAAAAAGAAATACACGGAGAAATCGGTTCAACTTAGCGAGGGATGGAGGTGAACCAGGGCCATCACGAGAACAGGAGAAAGAGGCAGAACCCGAGATAATCACCCGATCCCTATCCCTGAGTGAGCTGCAAGATACGCGAAAGGATTTCGGCCGCCATCCGGGTGAGCACATTTTTACCCGGCTGCTCCGCTGCTGGGGTAACGGGCCGGTAGCTTGGAATTAGAGGGTAGGGAAGGCAAGCAGGTGAGATCCCTGTCTAGGGAAGGGGCCACTGACAAGGCGTTTGGGAAAAAGACACGAGCCCTCAGCCTCTGGAGGGGACTTCCGTCAGGCGTGAAGGAAAAATACCCCTTCAAGGAAGACGTTACGTGTCAGCCAGGCAAGTGGACCACCATGCAGAGAGGTATCCAGTACCTGAGGGAATTAGCCGTGCTGGAGGTGATTTATAATGATCCGGATAACGAGCAGTCACCCACAGATCCAGATGAAGTCCAATGCACACAACCCCTGGGGCGGAAGTTTCTACAACACGTACCAGCGTTGTATGCCAACTCATTGGCAGTGATGTCCTGGAAAAAAGGCGAGGGACAAACGGTGGATGAAGTGGCTGGCCGACTCCGGCAATACAAAGGAAGTCTCTCTTCCTCCCGACGGGCCCGTGTCTCGGCTGAACTCCCGTGTCGCGGGAGTTTTTCCTACAAACGTCGCTGTTAGGCTTTTGTGGGGTAAAAAGGGGCATTTTTGATCATCGCTCGGCTAGGTCACTGACCATCGGAGCTTTTCGGTTGTGTCTGTTTGAGAGGTAAAAGGTGGCTGCCAGAAAGGCTCCAGACAGCTATCTATGAGGGTGTTTCCTCCCCCAAACCCCAGAAGAGCCTAACGCTGCTGCTGTTGCATTTCTGTGGCCCTCCAGGAATCCCACTGTGTGTGTAGGGGAGGGATGAAAAAATCTCTGGGAATCTTTGCGTGAAGGGTGCCTGGACCAAGAAAAGGCAAACCTGCTGACATCATCGCAACTGGGGAGAGAAAGGGCTGAGCTACCAGGGCCACTGCCAGCATACCGTCATTAGGCACCAGAGTCAACGTTGACTCGAGAGGCCTGGGCAGAGCCCAGACCCCCCTGAAAGCAGCTGCAAGACCTGCCACGAGGTACAGGCCAACTCCTCTGATGCTTGGGGCTCACGCGGGAACCCAAAGCGCTCCAAGCCCCAAAATGCAGCTGCCTCTGCAGCGCAGCAGCAGCAGCAGCCGCCAGTGCAGAGCAGCGTGGGGAGCTGGAGCAGAGGGAGGGGGCGCCCGGGCCGGGCTCGGCTCATCTCGGCTGGGCTCGGCTCCCCTCGGCTGGGCTGGGCTCGGCTCCCCTCGGCTGGGCTGGGCTCGGCTCCCTTCGGCTGGGCTGGGCTCGGCTCCCTTCGGCTGGGCTGGGCTCGGCTCCCCTCGGCTGGGCTGGGCTCGGCTCCCCTCGGCTGGGCTGGGCTCCCTTCGGCTGCGCTGGGCTCGGCTCCCCTCGGCTGGGCTGGGCTCGGCTCCCTTCGGCTGGGCTGGGCTCGGCTCATCTCGGCTGGGCTGGGCTCGGCACCCTTCGGCTGGGCTGGGCTCCCTTCGGCTGGGCTGGGCTCGGCTCCCTTCGGCTGGGCTGGGCTCGGCTCCCTTCGGCTGGGCTGGGCTCGGCTCCCTTCGGCTGGGCTGGGCTCGGCACCCTTCGGCTGGGCTGGGCTCGGCTCCCTTCGGCTGGGCTGGGCTCGGCTCCCTTCGGCTGGGCTGGGCTCGGCTCCCTTCGGCTGGGCTGGGCTCGGCTCCCTTCGGCTGGGCTGGGCTCGGCTCCCCTCGGCTGGGCTCGGCTCGGCTCCCTTCGGCTGGGCTCGGCTCGGCTCCCTTCGGCTGGGCTCGGCTCGGCTCATCTCGGCTGGGCTCGGCTCCCTTCGGCTGGGGTGGGCTCGGCTCCCTTCGGCTGGGCTCGGCTCGGCTCATCTCGGCTGGGCTCGGCTCCCTTCGGCTGGGCTGGGCTCGGCTCCCCTCGGCTGGGCTCGGCTCCCTTCGACTGGGCTCGGCTCCCTTCGACTGGGCTCGGCTCCCTTCGACTGGGCTGGGCTCGGCTCCCCTCGGCTGGGCTGGGCTCGGCTCCCCTCGGCTGGGCTGGGCTCGGCTCCCCTCGGCTGGGCTGGGCTCGGCTCCCCTCGGCTGGGCTGGGCTCGGCTCCCTTCGGCTGGGCTGGGCTCGGCTCCCTTCGGCTGGGCTGGGCTCGGCTCCCTTCGGCTGGGCTGGGCTCGGCTCCCTTCGGCTGGGCTGGGCTCGGCTCCCTTCGGCTGGGCTGGGCTCGGCTCATCTCGGCTGGGCTCGGCTCCCTTCGGCTGCGCTGGGCTCGGCTCCCTTCGGCTGGGCTGGGCTCGGCTCCCCTCGGCTGGGCTGGGCTCGGCTCCCCTCGGCTGGGCTGGGCTCGGCTCCCCTCGGCTGGGCTGGGCTCGGCTCCCTTCGGCTGGGCTGGGCTCGGCTCCCTTCGGCTGGGCTGGGCTCGGCTCCCTTCGGCTGGGCTGGGCTCGGCTCCCTTCGGCTGGGCTGGGCTCCCTTCGGCTGGGCTGGGCTCGGCTCCCTTCGGCTGGGCTGGGCTCGGCTCCCCTCGGCTGGGCTGGGCTCGGCTCCCCTCGGCTGGGCTGGGCTCGGCTCCCCTCGGCTGGGCTGGGCTCGGCTCCCCTCGGCTGGGCTGGGCTCGGCTCCCCTCGGCCGGGCTCGGCTCCCCTCGGCTGGGCTGGGCTCGGCTCCCCTCGGCTGGGCTGGGCTCGGCTCCCCTCGGCTGGGCTGGGCTCGGCTCCCTTCGGCTGGGCTGGGCTCGGCTCCCTTCGGCTGGGCTGGGCTCGGCTCCCTTCGGCTGGGCTGGGCTCGGCTCCCTTCGGCTGGGCTGGGCTCGGCTCCCCTCGGCTGGGCTGGGCTCGGCTCCCTTCGGCTGGGCTGGGCTCGGCTCCCTTCGGCTGGGCTGGGCTCGGCTCCCCTCGGCTGGGCTGGGCTCGGCTCCCCTCGGCTGGGCTGGGCTCGGCTCCCCTCGGCTGGGCTGGGCTCGGCTCCCCTCGGCTGGGCTGGGCTCGGCTCCCCTCGGCTGGGCTGGGCTCGGCTCCCTTCGGCTGGGCTGGGCTCGGCTCATCTCGGCTGGGCTGGGCTCGGCTCATCTCGGCTGGGCTCGGCTCCCCTCGGCTCGGTTCGGCTCATGTCGTTTCGGCGGCGCTCGCCTCCCCTCGGCTTCCCTCGGCTCGGTTCGGCTCATGTCGTTTCGGCGGCGCTCGCCTCCCCTCGGCTTCCCTCGGCTCGGTTCGGCTCATGTCGTTTCGGCGGCGCTCGCCTCCCCTCGGCTCCCCTCGGCTCGTTTCGGCTCATGTCGTTTCGGCGGCGCTCGCCTCCCCTCGGCTTCCCTCGGCTCGGTTCGGCTCATGTCGTTGCGGCGGCGCTCGCCTCCCCTCGGCTCCGCTCGGCTCGGTTCGGCTCATCTCGGCTGGGCTCGGCTCCCCTCGGCTCGGTTCGGCTCATGTCGTTTCGGCGGCGCTCGCCTCCCCTCGGCTCCCCTCGGCTCGGTTCGGCTGATGTCGTTGCGGCGGCGCTCGCCTCCCCTCGGCTCCGCTCGGCTCGGTTCGGCTCATCTCGGCTGGGCTCGGCTCCCCTCGGCTCGGTTCGGCTCATGTCGTTTCGGCGGCGCTCGCCTCCCCTCGGCTCCCCTCGGCTCGGTTCGGCTCATGTCGTTGCGGCGGCGCTCGCCTCCCCTCGGCTCCGCTCGGCTCGGTTCGGCTCATCTCGTTTGGGCTCGGCTGCCCTCGGCTCCGCTCCGGCCGCAGCCCCGGCCCGGCCCCGCCTGAGGCAAGGGCGGGCGGCGGGCGCGGCGGGGCCGGTGGCCGTGGCGGGGGCTCCTCCCCGTCCGTGGAGCGGTGGGCTGCCCGGCGGTCGCCAGCGCCGGGGCTGCCCGGGGGCCTCGCAGGCCGGCAGCGGGGCTGAGGCGGCGGCGGCGGTGGCGGCATCTCCCCTCGCGGCAGGCCGGGGCGCCGGGACCCGGCCTTCCCCCCGCAGGCCCGGCCAGCCCCGGCCCCTCCCTGCCGCCCCCGGGGCTGCGGGGGCAGCAGGGGACTGCCTGCCGCTGGTGGCTGTCCGGCGGAGGCCGGCGGGCACCGCGGAGACGTGCGGCTGTGGAGAGAAAGGGGTTTCTGCCGGCTGTCCCCGCGGGGACCCGCAGCCGGCGGGGGTGTCCGTCCCTCCCTCACAGCCTGGCGTCGGTGGCGGGCTGCGACGCAGTCCTGCCCGGGCGTTCTTGGCAGCCCCCGGGGCAAGAGGCCTGTCAAGCTTCAGGGAGGTCGGCAGCGGCGTTTCCAGAGCAGTCGCGTCCCGTTGGCTCTCCTGCTTCCTTCCCTAGGCCGGGAGAAAGGAGGACGTCCTCGAAAGCAGGTACCTGTCGGTCGCCTGAAACCAGGTTTCTTCATGCAGGCAGGCGTGTGTACGGACTTAAAATCGGCAGGTGAGCGTGTTGAAGCTACAGCCTGCGGTTTGGTGCCTGCCGGTAGCAGTGAGTTCCTAGGAGACCCTAAATTCGGACGGGGGGGGCTGCTCTTTTCCTGCCTTCTTTCACTGACCGTGAAAGCGGTCACTTCCGAGGGGCTACTGCGCTTGCACGGGCTGAGCATCGAGTAATGGGAGCTGTAAAAAGCGCTCCTGTTTCACTGCCGCGCGTGGATTTCGTGCTTCAGTGGGAAAAGAGGCTGGTTTTACTGACGGTAGTTTGAAATTTTGCTTCAAGCGTTCAGCTGAGAAGCTCTAGAGCCTTTGTGTGTGAAGCCAGGACTGTTTTTCCCCACGTGCGCCACTTTGTACCTCTCTGCCATTTTATTGCTCCACGACCGAGTCTTGTAAGACCTTTCTATGGTTCTTTGCTACCTGCCCTTCTCCCTGTGTCAGTAATCTTGTAGGATTTGCAAGCTTTCTCACCTTGCTGCTCATGCCCCTTTCCCTGTCACGTCACGCTGTTTTTCTCTTTAACTGCTTGTTGGGCTTCCTAGAAAAGCAGAAAGCCTAATACTGGAGTGAGTGCCTATTGTCATTTTTTAGATGAGACTTTGAAACGTGAGTACAAATACAGATTAAGGGTACCTGTCTTGTTGGCTTAGAGGGAGGTACTAAAACCCTGCTTTCTAATGAAATACTTGAGCAGCCATTTACAAGATTGCTTCCTTTTTGTGACTTTTGGTAAACTCAGTTCTTACCCGTTTGACTTATTTTCAGAACTGGAGCCGAGCGCGTTTGCCATACGAGTAAAGCAAAGCATGGATTTGAAACGATAAGCTACAGAATATTCAGAGACAACAGCATCTGTTTAGTCCTAGGTTCTTAAAGTGGCAAGCATAAAAATGCCTTCAGGTAACTTTTTTTCCCTTTTCACCTGCATCACCTGCATGGAGACATTTGTGATTCCTGCTCATCAAACTTAGCCACGGGATGAGTTTTACCGGGAACCAACACAGGCTTTTCTGACTGTGAAGCTACAAGCTCTAGGGGTGAACTTAGCCTCTCGCAGCTGAACCTGAAGGTTGCCCTGCCTTGTCCTCAAGAGACTCCAGTCCTCTTTTACCTCACATGCTCCTTTGTGCAGAACTCCATGAAGGGCCAACAGTGGGTGCTGACACCTTGACGCTGGCTTCGGTGCGAGTACTTGCCACTCCTCAGCAGTGTCCTTTCTCTGTGCAGATGGCCTTGCAGGCATCTCCCTCTTCTTGAAACAGTGTCATGTTTTTTTCTCGCTATGTCCTCAGAAGGCAGATTTACGACAGGATTGTCCCAGAGGGATTGGCAGTTGCTTTCTAAACCCACTGTTCTCCAGAGAGCTTGTCAGGAGGGCAAGATTCTTCCTCTTGTAGCCCACAAGCTAAAAGGCTGCTCTGACAGAGCTGCTGTTAGGCACACCCTTTAGGTAAGAGGGTCTTCCCTCACCCCCCTGTTCTCCTCCTCTTGGCTGTTGCCCATCCTCCCAGTGCATTTCATCCATTTTCTGGATCCTGATAGCCATTCTGCATTTAATTCAAACCCCTGCCACACTATTGCCTTCCTGGCCACCTTACCTCTCCAGCTCTTTGGAGAGAGTCTTCTCAAAGGGGGCAAACTCATTCCTCTTGGGGTTGTCCACAAAGGAAGTTGCCTGGTGGTATAAAAGGAACAGCTTCTTCTCCCACTGTTCCTTGGGAGGGGAAGAGTTGCATCAGATGCCCAGGTTTCTGCGTGTTTCTGCATGATGACGTGCTGCCCCCATTTCAGAAACCTTTTGGACCTCTCCACAACTGGCTGAGCCTTTACGCAAATATCGTCTGTGGGCTTGGTGCCTGCTGGCCAGGGCATGCTGCCTGCTTGCTGCTGTAGGACTAGTTTCAAAGGGCCAATCTTTGGGGCATAATTGCTCAGCAGGGATCCCCTGCATGTACAGTGGCCTGCAATTTCAGGTGCTGCTAGCTGCATGGTTACCTTCAGCCTGCCCAGGTAAACTCCTGTATTGAAAGAGCCCTCACCTTGTTGTAAGCCCAAAACTTTCTTTCAGAAGAGGGCTTTTTGACAGGTTTGTTGGATTTTCAAGATAGGAAGGAGACTGTCTGGTAACTCCTCAGGAGCCTTCAGTACAGAACTTCTCTAAAACAAGTAGGCTGATTTGTCTCCAAAACCTGTATCCCTTTTTTTCCCTTCAGCTTACCTTTGCAGGATTAGCGACAGGTCTCTCTACGCGTGCCCTTTCTGGCTTCTTTCCTCAGGTGCTCCAAACACTCTGTTGGTGGGATAAGGGTCATCCTCTGAAAGATGCTTTTTTTTATTCCCCGCTTTGCCATAACTGCTGTCCCCAGAATGCCTCCGCTCCTTGTACAGTGGCTGAATTTCCCAAACATTAGGGTCCTTGGAAGCTGGAGCTCCGGGTTAGAATGTTGGACCCTGAGAAATGATGTGGTAGGTGGCAGACATCACCGTAACCTCCTGTTATGTTAACTGATGTGGGAGGACATGTCCTGAGCTCTTTCCAGGTAATCTGGAACTATGATGAGTGAATCATCAAGTCGGCAAATACCAGTTCAGGTGAGAAGAACCTTCTCCAGAAGAGATGCTTGTGCCACCATGACTCGTACCTGCAATTTGCAGTAGTCAGGGCACTGTTACACTGAGAGGGAGCTCCAGACACAAACTGGTGTCTTTATGAATACCAGACCAGATGTCAGGAGCACCGCATGGAATCCTGAGCAGATGACCTCTCCCTCGTGTGCTTTCTTAGGAGATCAGGGCCAGGTGCTTCTGTGACACGCCTTCCGTTTGGTTTGCTTTCCATTTGTTTTCTTTTGGTATTCAGGATGAGAAGAAAGATCAGGTTTAGGAAAAACCATCTCAGTAGCGCCTGTGCTTTCTCAGGATTCTTCTGGTCATTCCTCCAGGGCTCTTGTTCAGTTTATGAGCAGTGTATGACTTTGGATCCAAATCCAGCTGGTGTTTTAGAGTGCATCTCGAAAAGGGAAGGCTCTCGTTAAAACATGAAGGAAATCTGTCTGCTTAGTACGCGTAGGACTGACTTTACAGCATCGGCAGTCGATTCAGAAGGAGGAGCGTGGGAGTGCTGCAGTTGCATGGCTTTTAAACAGATTGCATTTTCAGCTCTCATCCCAATGCCTTCCAGGCCTGTGATTTTGACAGGAGGCTGTCTGGTCAGGGTGACTGGAGTTGAGCCTGTGCATCTTTCTGCTTACCAAGAGCACCAGTAGAAGTCCAAGGAAGAAAGAACTGGGAGACGCTCAGCCTGTCACTGCAGATAATTTTCCTACCTTAGTTAATGCTCTGAGACTAAACTGCAAAGATCTCTGGCCATCTAAAGTCTGGAATTTCAGGTGAACCTGAGCTTAGTGCAAGAGAAGCACCATCAGGGAGGGATCTATTCTTTGCTTATCTTATCTCTGTGACAGAGTTGTTTCACTTTCTCCTAAAGAAGCTTACGGGGTGGTTTTGTTGTTTGTGGTCCTTTGTATTGCTGATAGCCTTGTGAATGGGTATTGCTGGCTCACCTCTTGCTTCTGGCACTTTTCACTTTTGTCCCTGCCCTGTTACTCTGCTTCCTATGAGTGTGTCTTAGCAGGGCTGATGTCTAGGGGCCTGTATTGTCCAGCGGCTGTTATTTCCCACAGCACCTCTGTCGATGTTTTTTAAAATGTCTGTCTGTGCCGTAGCTGGTGTCCCGCTTTCACTATCTGCTATATTAAAGTCTAGTCAATGAATTCCAGCTTTATGTTAGGCCTGGGAACGTCCTGAGGAGGGAGGGGCAGAAAGATATTGGTGAAGAAGGTCCTCATAGTAGCAGGAAAGAAAATAAAGTCACAGAACAAGAGAGCAGACCCTGCCTTTTAGTTCTTCAAGCAAGCAAGCAAAGAAACAAAGATCTCCTGTAGAATAGAATTTTACATGGTGTGAAAGTTCTTGGGTTCCTTTTCCTTTCAGAATTCCTCCAAAGAAGATGAGCGTGAGTTTAGTCCAGCATCCCTTACTGTGGGCTGTAACCGGGTGAGTTTGTGTAAGTAAGGAATTCCTGGCTTGTTTCATTCGAATTGGTCATATGAAGTCAAAAGCCGCAAGGATGACATTGGTAATAGTTTTCCTTTAAAAGTGGTGTTTGGTATTTTCCAGCACGTGAGACTAGGAATTAGAACCACCAAAGAGCAGTAGGTCAGCAATGATTTTGGCTGTAAGCAATTCCCACCCACAGAGCCAGGCTACGTAGCTCTTTCAGAGCCGGGCTGTGAGATGGGAGCCTACCTCCAACCAGTCTGCACTGTCATTGCTTTGAAAGCTCCCAGGCGTGATGTCAGTCAGAGTCTGGACCGACCTCTCGGTTTCAGGGTCTGCCGTTGGGTGTGCAGGGAGTGTGGAGAGAGCGAGCTTGTGTTTTTGTTCTTGCTGCTGTTTCTGACAGGGGCGCCTGTGGGATCGAACCTTGAACAAAGAACAGGAACCGGTCAGGCTGAGGGTGCGGTGCAGCTACTGCAGCAACTGGACCAAACGGTAAACAAAGGAAACGTGGAGTCAGAAGGAAGAGGTCTGTCCAGGTTCTGGAGAAGGTACAAATACTGCAGCTACGAGCAGATGCAGTCCTGGCTCTGTCCGAGCCTGTGCCTGATTCTGGCAGTTCAGGTGATTCTACGTTCTCTTGAAGAATGGGTCCCTCTTTTCTGTGGTTAAACAAAAAAGTCTGCCAAGGCAAAGGAGCATTCAGGGGTGTCCTTTTGTCTTGTGGTAAGGTGCAGCATTCCCAGGAAACGTTCCTCTTCTGGGCTGTCTTTGGGGAAAAAACTCCTCATGGGGGGTTGGGGTTGGGGAGATGGGGGGGTGTTACTGACCTCAGTCACAGCCCTCATAGGATGTGGCTTTTATCAGCTGCGGAGTGCCGTCTCCAGCCCGGTTTCTAAAGGACTTTTACACACTGCCCCTTCTCGAGGGGCCTTCCTGGGAGGGACCTTCAGTCCCCTTAAGGCAAGTATGGCCTTTATTTGCCCGCTTAGCAACTGTGGCCTTTGTAACTGACTCCCAAAGACACCATTTTAAACTGAAATGAAAGTAGCCCCGCCAGCAGTTGCTGGGCATTGCTGACTAAAGGAGTGCTCTAAAGCTGTCGAAACAAGAGTGGTCTGTTCACTGCACAGCCCGTGTTGAACGTTGGCAGTAACTGTTTGATAGGTGGGTTGGTTTTGGAAGGAATAAAACTCCTTGTTAATCATAATGTATGCCAGTCCCCTTAACTATTGAGACTAGACCGTTATGGCACAGGTTGTTCTCTATGTTTCCTCTACTTTTTTGGTCTTCCTCTGTATTATTTTGTGCTGGGGATGTGTCTTTCTGGTGGACAGAAATTACCTTGTTGTTACAATTCTCAGAGAAGTATTTTAGGTACAGCGTGGGGGGGTTTTGTTGTTGTTGTTTCCCCAGCATAATCTTCTCGCCACTACAGCATCTCTTTGTTGGAAAGAACTGACCTGGAAGTACTACTGGTTGTGGAAAGGTAAACTTGTAGCATGAATGTCGGGTTGTATTGTTTCTTTTGTAATTCAGCTTTACACATGGCTTGTCTCCGCTATTAAATGCTTTAAAATGAAATTCTACTTTGTTTACGTTTTCAAATTAACATACTGAAGATGTTGGGTTAGAATGTCTTTTTCTTCACAACCTAGAGGTTTTGGAAAAAAGAGCGACAAGCTTTACGATGTTGATCCTTGAGTGTCATAAATGGGGAATTTTACATTTGAAAATCATTGTATGAGACTCTAATAAAACAAGCATCGGCTTGGCACTGTGTGTTACTTTAATCAGTCTTACCCTGGCAGAAAGCACTCCTTCCCTCCAAGAAGAAGAAGTAGAGGTTTCTCGTCTTGGATGGACTGCTGCCCTATGCTTCACAGCATTAAAAAGGTCAAAATTGGTGAAAATGTTTTGGATTAGCTTTTACCACTCTGCTACAAGTTGTGTAATTATTTATGCCTTTGATAGGTAGTGGGATGAGGCTGGGAGTTAAGATTTCAGACGCGCCTAGGGCATGCTGAGGCAGCTTTTTGCCATCACGCTAGCGCATTTGCAATAAACCGTCATTCTTCAGCCCTCTCCCGAGCTGAGGCACCGTCAGCACCTACACGCACAATGCTGGTCTAACACATAACACCGTGTTACTGGTGGTTACTTTAGCAGTAGCGACGTGTGGCCGTCTGATGGGGTAACGTGTCTGGCAGAATGAGGCGATGTTCTAAAAGAGTCAGATGATAACGCAACACGGGGTCTGTTTGGCTTGTTCCCACCATGATGCACGGATTATCCACCCTATATGCCTCTGTATTCATTCCCGGGCTCCCATCAGCAGTGAAAGAATGCTTTCCCTCCAAGAAGAAATGGGGTTGAGAAACTGGTTCCATTTACGGCGTTCTCCTCAGTCCTGTCCCACAAACCGTGGTACAGGCGGAGTGCACCAGGTTTCGGTCCCTTCTGCTGGGGGGCTGTACAATGAGATGGACAGTGGTGAGGACCAGGGAATGGCTAGAGAGTTGACCAGATGGAGAACAAGCCATAAATAAGGGAAGATATCCATGAGTTGATCTTCTTTAGCACTGGTTCTGTCAGGAGCAGGAGGATGTCCCACTTCCCTGATCTTAGATGCAGCTGCATAAGAAAGGGCCTTTACCCTGCAAGAGCTGGGCTGGCTGAGGCTACAACCTACACACAAAGACATTTTGATGTCTCAGTCCGGAAAATGCCATTACAGAATTACGGGCAAGATGCGCATCCATTTTGGAAAATCATTTTAGACGATAAAGAACATGGGTTAATGAAATCTAAACAAAAATGGTTTTTATTTTAACTGGGATAGGCATTCTTTTAACTTTGAGAAAGCACCTTGTTCTTTAAAGCAGTGGCCGCCTTCTAAAAGGAAAGGGAAAGGTACTTAAAGAAGAACAAGCAGAAACAAGCAAGCTCTTCCCTCTCTTCCCCTTGGCATCCCATAAACCCTGGAAAAAGCCACACGCTTGCTTCTGTTGTCCTAAAAGCGGATTTGGTACACGGTGTGCAAGAGAGCAATCTCACACAGGCGGAAGAGATACTGTTTTATTCTGCGCAGGGTGCTCCGTGGACTTTGCACAAATCAAGCAGGCCGGATTCATCAGTTGTGTCCCTTTTATACGGTAACAATTGCATCTAATTTATTAAACTACTCCTACCTAATACATATTCAAACTATCTGGTGCATGTGCCTAGCATTGTGTAACCCTGACGCATCAGACGCCCTCTCCGCACGCGCGGGGGTCTCGGCTGGCCTTCGGTGGTCTTTTGAGGAGGTGTCCCCTCCTCGCTTTGACCGCTCAGTCGCTCTGTATCGGGTCAGCGGTCCGTTTTCCTGCCAAGAGGGACACGCCATCCATGAGGAAGAGCAGAAGGGATCGGCACTGGTGCTCCAGGTGAGGCACCGTTAAACAGGAAGACTAGAACCGATCGGACTGGTCTTGGCTAACTGACTAAATTTAAACCAGGACTTTCTCACCTACCACAGGGTTTTCTGTATCTGACAGCACTTCCAGCGGTACCTGGGCTGGTGGCACCGGTCCCGTATTGCTGGCACTGGTGACTGTGGACCTTGATGCTCCTAGCTGCTGAAGTCAGCGTGATCAGGCCGGAGAGCTCGTGGGTGAGGGAAGTCGGAACTGGGAAAGGCTTCTCCGTTTTTCCTCCTCCCGCAGGACATTTTTGTGCTACTTACCCGCTCCTTCCCCAAAAGGGGGATCTCCTCTGCCCCGGTGCTGCTTGTCCTGCTGCTGGCTTTGCTTTATTAGCGATTTACTTTCTTGGGGAGGATAAGTTTGTATGAAAATACTACACAGACACCCGGTGCTCCTCCGATTGATGGTTGCTGTTACGGCTTGTTGGCAATTACAGTTGCACTAGAGAGAGAGCGAGAGCTACCTCGCTAGATGCACAGCGTCCGTGTCCCCCCGGTCCCCCCCCCCGCACACACACACACACCCCTGAGGCAATCCGTGGCAGAGCGGAGCGGTGCAGGGGAGGAAGCCCCCATGGCCGTGTGTCGCAGGGGAGGCGAGGGACCCCCCTTTGTCTGCCGCCTCGCCCCCCCCCCCCGCCGGGGCAGCTCCCCAGGGCTTTGTGCAGCGTGACGCCGCTGTCAGTCAGTCCCCCCCCGCTGTGAGGGCAGCGCTGTCAGTCAGTCCCGGGGCGGACCAAAGGGGGTCCTCCCGTGCCCCCGCCACAGGGGGGTCGCCGCCAGGACAGAGCCGGCCCCGGCCCCGGCCCCGGCCCCGGCCCCGGCCCCGGCCCAGCCCTGGGGCTCTCCCGCTGCCCTTCCCGGGCACCAGCGCAGCCTGCCGGGACAAGGGGACCCGAGGACGGACGGACGGACGGACGGACGGACGGAGCGGCGGGTGGCTCCCGGCGGAGAGAGCTTCCTCCAGAGGAGAGCCCTCGTCTCCGGGAGCTTCCTTGGAGCAGCCTGGGGCCGCTGCCCGGCTGTCACTGCGGCTGGCAGTCGGTCGCCGAGGCGAGCTGCCCCGGAGCCGGCCCGGCCCGCAGCGGAGCGGAGCGGAGCGGAGCGGAGCGGCAGGTCTCGGCCCGGGGGCCGCGCTGTTGCCGAAATCCGGAATAAAACTCCTTGACGGCAATGAGAAGTTAAGAAGCAGGCACTCCTTTATTGCAGCGCTGGGCACACAGGGGATCCCTCCACCTCGTGTGTGCACCTGTCTGGTTTGACCATGCAGGTTAAATACACACCTGTTATACATATTCGCTAGATGCCTGGGAAATGTCATACATAATCATCAACTGTCCGACAAATCATTAGCATATGTAAACGTCCCTTTACGCAGGCGTGGTGAAGTCTCTGGTGGTCTTCAGGAGCCCTCTGGTGGTCTTCCGTAGTCGTCTTCACTTTGTCCGAGAGTTGACCTCTCTTATGGGATTCTGCGCAGTACGATTTTCGCCATCATGTGTTAGATTGACATAAAAAGGACATTCAATGTTAATTCTTGACTTTAACGTTTCTAGTGATTGGCCCTCAGTCACACCACCTTATCAATATTCTTATACTAAAACATTCATTGGTTAATCTTACTTAATGCCACTAACTGGAACCTTGATCAAAGTGGGGCTTCTAAGCAACAGAACTAAGGTCCACAACGATCTCTCTTAGTTTCTTAGGACAAAACACTACAAACTAACCAATCGGTCGAAGTTTCTATGGTTAACCAATCTTAGACACTACTTATTTCTTATGACTGTATACAGCACATTTTGTACGTTCCTAAGTTTCGACGACTACATTGCGAGCTTCAAACCCCTATATTCTACAGTCTTCACCTTTTGATCGAACCCACTTTATATAAAATTTTAACTTACCAGATTATTTGTAACAGCGCCACCCCCACCCCTTTCCGAAGCGGCCTGGGGAGCGCCGCGGCCAGAGCGGGCAAAGAGAGCCGGGGGCGGCAGTTGGCGGGGAAGGGCGGCGTGCCCCTGCCCGCTCCAGAGGGGAGTTCGGCCGGGGGAAGGAGCCAGGCGACGGTAGCAGAAAGCCACGTCCTCTGCGCTCGCCAGCAGGGATGTGGCGACCCAGAGAGAGCTCCCACGCAGCCTCAGGGCGTGCCAGAGCCTGGCCCTGGGAAGGGCTGGCAGGAGCGGGACCAGCCCTGAGAGGTGGGACCGAGGGGACGACCTGCTCAGCTCAGCTCAGCTCAGCTCAGCTCAGCCCAGCTCAGCTCAGCTCAGCCCAGCTCAGCCCAGCTCAGCTCAGCCCAGCTCAGCCCAGCTCAGCTCAGCCCAGCTCAGCTCAGCTCAGCCCAGCTCAGCCCAGCTCAGCCCAGCTCAGCTCAGCTCAGCCCAGCCCGCCGGCAGAGCTCCGGGAGGCAGCAGGAAGGGGAAGGCGCACCCGGGACTCTGAGAGCCTCTGGCTGCTGGAACCGTGCTCTGCCCTCCCCGAGGCAGAAACGGGCGCCAGAAAGCACCCGAGAGCCGGGGGACCGGGAAAGGGAAAGGGAAAAAAGGGAAAAGGAAAGGGAAAAAAGGGAAAAGGAAGGGGGAAAGGAAAAAAGGGAAAAGGAAAGGGAAAGGGAAAGGGAAAAGGAAAGGGAAAGTGAAAGGGAATGGGAATGGGAAAGGGAAAAGGAAAGAAAAAAAGAAAGGGGAAAGGAAAAAGGAAAAAGGAAAGGAAAAAGGAAAGGGAAAAGTAAAGGAAAGGAAAAAAGGGAAAAGGAAAGGGAAAGGGAAAGGGAAAGGAAAAAGGAAAAGGAAAAGGAAAGAAAAAAAGAAAGGGGAAAGGAAAAAGAAAAGAGGAAAGGGAAAAGGAAAGGGAAAAGGAAAGGAAAGGGAAAAGGAAAGGGAAAGGAAAGGGAAGAGGAAAAAGGAAAAAAGAAAAAGGAGGCCAGGCTGGGGGCAGCAGGCAAACCCCCTCCTCACCTTCCCAGGTGCCTCTCAACAAGAGCTGTGAGGCTCCGGAGGTGGAAGGCCAGTCCAGGGAGGATGTGGAGCTCGGGCCAGCTGCGCCAGAGGTGTTGCCACGGTCAGAAAGGCCTACCCCCGTATCACGACCGCCTCCCCGAGGAAGCCAAGACAGCTTAGGGGTGTGGGTGACTCCCTTCTGAGGGGAACAGAGGGGCCGAGATGCCGGACAGAGCCTCCTCTTAGGGAAGCCTGCTGCCTCCCAGGGGCCCAGGTTCAGGGCAGCACTGGGAAACTTCCCAGCCTGGGACAGCCCACGGGCTATTGCCCACTACTGCTCTTCCGTCTGGGTGGCGACGAAGCTGCAATGCGTGGTCCAAGGGCGATCGAAAGAGACTTCGGGGCCTTGGGATGGTTGGGAGGGGAATCTGGAACACGGCTTATTTTTCCCTCTCTCCTTCCAGCTGCGGGCAGCAACACTGGAAGAAAGAGACGGACCCGGTCTGTTAATACGTGGGTCGCGGCTGGTGTCACTGCCAGAGTTTTGGGTTTTTCAATAATGGGGTGGCCGGCACGGCCCCAGGCCTGCTGGTGTCAGATGGGATTCGCCTTTCTCAAAGGGGGAAGGGGGTCTTGGCTCACGAGCTAACGGGGCTCATTGGCAGAGCTTTAACCTACACTCGAAGGGATGTTATGGAGGCACACACAGTCAAATCCAACAGGTGTTAAAGCTCAGCTTTATTCTTTCGTAAAAAGTTAGTTAGAACTCCAGTAACATTTTGTAAACCACAGGCTCAGTGATGTAAGGGGAATTAATACTACACAGCCGACTTAAGAATTTAAAATGATGACTCAAAATGCACGTATCACTCACCTAAAAGTTGAGGGCTCTCTACCTTGAGGAGTTACCTCGGGCGGCGTCCCGACCCAAGGGGGAGTCCCTGACTGCAGATCCGCTGCTCTTGGGAGGACTGATTCCAAAATGTCCTCCGGCGGGACCCTCTTTACACCCTTGTTGAATCTGATCTGTGATCTCCGGTACTGAAAGCAGAGGTCAAAAGACTGGGAGATGCCTGGGAGTCACAGGTGGATCCCGGAGGGGAGAGCTTCCTCCAAAAAAGAAAAAATCCTCAAGGGTAGCTTACTTGGAGGATTCTGGGGCTGATACCTGAGATCTTAGGTAGGTAAAGCAGAGGACAAAAGCCTCTGGGAGATGACTGGGAGGAGGCTCAGGCAGCTGCCGGAGCTGAGCTGTATCTAAAGGAGAAAAAAAATACCTGGAGTAACGTACTTGGAGGAGTCTGGGGCTGCTACCTGGGATCTCTGGTCCTGAAAGCAGAGGTCAAAAGACTCTGGGAGATACCTGTGAGAAGTCTCAGGTGGCTGGCAGAGTTGAGAGATTTATCTAAAGGAGAAAAAAATATTTCGAGTAACTTACTTGGAGGAGTCTGAGGCAGGTAGCTGCAATCTCCGGTACTGAAAGCAGAGGTCGGAAGACTCTGAGAGAGAACTGGGAGGAGTCTTGGGTTGATCCCAGAGGAGACAGTTTCCTGCAAAAGAGAAAAATCATCTTGTGTACCTGCCTTGGAGAATCCAGGGCTGCTACCTGGGATCTGAGGTCCCTATAAGAAAAGGCCAAAAGACTCTGGGAGATGCCTCCGGGGAGCCTCAGGTGGACCCTGGAGGAAAGAGCTTCCTCCAAAGGAGAAAAATCATCTTGGGTGGGTGCCTTGGGGAAGTCTGGGGCTGCTACCCGGGATCTCAGGTGCCTAAAAGGGAGGTTAAAAGCCTCTCGTGGTTGCTGGGAGGAGTCACAGGTGGATCCTGGAGGGGAGAGCTTCCTCCGAAAAAGAAAAAAAAATCTCAAGGATATCTTCCTTGGAGGAGGCTGCGGCTGCTACCTAGGATCTGATGTCCCTGTAAGAAAAGGAGAAGGGTGAATGTTAAATTTCCCTGAGCAGAACTAGCACAACAGTTTAGGGGGAAAAAAAAAAATCAAAACTGGGACTATAATGGTGTAGGAGACTGAGCTGTTTGTCAGACAGGGCTCTGAAATTTAATAGAAGCCATTAGGGCATGTGGAGAACTAGGGGTAAATTGGTAAACTGAACTAAAAGTACAAGAATGCAGGCAGAGACCTGATGAGTGTCCCAGTGATTTTGGGGGACTCAGACAAGCTCTGCTAACAAAATTTTAATGATGCACTTGCAATTAGTGTCCTTGTGGGTCAAATGGCCCCTGATAGCAGAAACAAAACAAACAAAAAAACAAAAAAAAAAAAACAAAAAAAAAAGAAAAAGAAAGAGAGAAAAAAGAAGAGGAGCAAAGCAACAAGAGGCTGATTTATTGGCAGTCGCTTTTGCAAAGAGTTTACAAGTGAGATAAGGATTAGGAAGAAAGATGATCAGGTGCAGGGTCTGAACTAAGACCTAGAAAAAGAGAAGGAGAATGTGAAGGAACACTAGAAGAAAATGTTACTCTTGTGGAAATCTGGGATATGTGCACCAATAAAAATATTTTTCTAAACATGTCCCTGAATGACCAGGGAAGTTAATGGATGAGGTAGTGTGTTTGGCTACAGTGGTCAAGAAGAGGAAAGGGTTAAGGAAGAGGGATGTTAAAGGAAAGAGGAATCAAGTGTATTTGTGGCTGTGCTGAGAGAAGCCTTTGGAGTAAGCAGGGGGAGAGGACTGATGGGGACCAGAGCAACCTCTCCCAGCAGAACCTCTGGTTAAAGCAAAGCTGGGAGATGAGGAAACAGAATTTTTAGTCAACACTGGGGCTACGTATTCAGTCTTAAATACACTAGAAGGAAATTTAAGTAACAAAAGCATAAATGTCATTGGTGCGACAGGGACTCGTGAGACCTGGTCATTTTTCAAATCCCTGAAATTTAAACTTGGAAAACAATGGGTTACTCACCAGTTTTTATATTTGCCAAATTCTCTGAAAACTTTACTGGGTAGAGATTTACTTGAAAAGGTAGAAGCTGAAATCAGATTCAAGGATGGGGAAGTTGAAATTTTAATCCCAGAATCTAAATATGTCGAAGCCATAGCCTTGTTGTTACAGGATACAAACCCCAAAAGGGACAAGATACCTTGAGAAATAGAAGATGCAGCGATCCCCATCGTTTGGGCAGGAGAAGGTCCAAGAAGGTCTAAGAGAGCGGAACCAGTAAGAATTGATCTAAATCTAGGATCGTCACCGGTAAGAATTAAACAATACCCTTTAAAATTAGAAGCGAGAACTGGCTTGGTACCAATAGTTCAAAAATTCTGAAAATATAAGTTGCTAACAGAATGTGAGTCAAAATATAATACACCTATCTCACCAGTAAAGAAAGCTAACGGAAAAGATTACCGTTTAGTCCAGGATCTTAGAGCAATAAATCAGAGAGTACAAGATATACATCCAGTTGTTGCAAACCTGTGTACGTTACTAACTACCCTCACCAGTGAACAAAACTTTTTGCTTTTGAGTGGGAAAATCCTGAACCAGGGCAAAAGACACAATATACTTGGACAGTTCTACCACAAGGCTTCAAGAATAGCCCAACTATTTTTGGAAATCAGCTGGTGAATGAATTAGAGATTTGGAGAAAAGAAAATGGACAGGGAACTGTATTACAATATGTAGATGACATCTTAATTGCAGCGGGATCTCGGGAAATTACTGTGTGTGTACCACATACGGTAGTCACAGTTTCGGAACAAAAAGGGGGGCATTGGTTGTCCCTCAGCCGTACACTGAAATACCAAGTAGTACTACTAGAACAAGATGACATCGATCTCAAGACCACTTCAGTTACAAATCCTGCAGTGTTCCTCTCCACTGATTGAGCGGAGAGTTCACCAGAACACAATTGCTTACAAACTGTAGAGGAAATATATGCTAGCCGTCCGGATCTTAAAGATGTTCTGTTAGAAAATCCAGACTGGGAGTTATATACTGACGGCGGTGGTTTTGTTCACGATGGGAAGAGACTGTCAGGATACGCTGTGATGACCTTAGATGGCATAGTAGAGGCACGAGCCTTACCTCCCAAAACATCAGCCCGAAAGGCAGAACTAATAGCCTTAACTCAAGCATTGAACTGAGTGAAGGGAGAAAGGTTAATATCTGGACAGAGTCTAAGTATGCTTTTGGAGTTGTACATGCCCATGGAGCCATCTGGAAAGAGAGAGGACTACTATCAGCACAAGGAACTGAAATCAAGCGTGCTGCACAAATTCAAGAACTATTACAGAGCATTCAAAAGCCGACGGCAGTAGCAATAATGCATTGCAAAGCCCACCAAACAGGAAAAAACCCACCAGAAATAGGTAACCAATTGGCACACGAAGCTGCCAAAGAGGCTGCAGAAACAGGCATCATGGCATTATTACCAGAAAAAGAAATAACTTTACCAGAAACACCACCTACATATGATAGTAAAGATGCTAGCTTAATAAAGGCCTTACAGGCACAAGAACAAACAGATGGGTGGGCTGTCACGCCCACAGGGCAAATAATAATCCCACCCTCATTAATGAGAGAAATTGCTAAACCAGAACATTGCTAAATAAAGAACATTGGGGAACTGAAAATTTAGTAAAACATCTTCAAAAGATAGTTATAAGCCGAGCGATGACAGAAATTATCCGATCTATCATGGAAAAATGTGAAATTTGTTGTAAAAATAACCCAAATACCAGTAATAAATTAATATTGGGGGTTACAAAAGGAGGAAATTCCCCAGGAGACTATTGGCAAATGGATTTTACAGAACTGCCTAGAAAAGGGGGATATGGATACATTCTTCTTCTAGTTGATACTTTTACTGGATGGCCAGAAGCTTTTCCCTGTCACACAAATTAAGCTAGAGAAGTAACTAAAATCTTGTTGAAAGAAATTATCCCAAGGTTCATGTGGTCCTCTGCCTGAGGACATTCCTAAAGGGATACATTTTGTTGCTGAAGTTATAAAACAGTTGAGTAAAAACTTAGCCATAACATGAGATCTCCATACCCCTTATAGGCCACAATGAAGTGGAAAAGTAGAAAGAATGAACCATACACTTACATTGCAGATCGGGAAAATATGTCAGGAAGCATCAATGACTTGGATACAAGCGCTACCTTGAGCGCTGTTAAGAATTGGAATATAACCTCGTGGTAAAACCAGCTTGAGCCCTTGCAACTTACTTTCTGGAAGGCCTTACCAGGCCCCACATATACCAGGAACAATTCACATTAAAGGGGAAATGGACTTTAATTACTTAATGTCCTTGGGAAAGACTGTACAGGAATTGCACAAGTACGTGACGACAAGCAGGCCCTTGGAACTGGATACACCAGCCCATCCATTTCAACCTGGAAACTTGGTCTACATCAAGTCGTGGAATTTGGAGCAGCTAACTGAGAAGTGGAAGGGGCCATTCCAGGTGTTCCTGACTACTCATACAGCTGTCAAGGTCCAAGGGAAAGGCCCGTGGATTCATTATTCCAAGATTAAAAGGGCTCCAACCTCATGGACAGTTGAACAAGAGTCTCCCCTTAAACTGAAATTGATAAAGTTACGACTGATTTTTATGATTTGTTTGTATCAATTACGGTAGCAATGAGTCAAGTGTGCCAGATACCATCTTGGGATCGGAACCTCCATTTAATCTTAACACAGAATATAGCTCGAATATTCCGCAAAAGTGATTGTTGGATTTCTACCCAAATGCCAGCCTCTGGACAAAGCTAAGTCCTACCCTTGATAGGGGTGCCACTGCCAATAAATGTATCATTATTTAACAATCCACAATATGGTAAAGGACATCCAGACAATGCATGGTGGCCAGGTCTCTCTGGGAAAAGACAAGAAGGAAGGTTACAAGTTACCATCAAAAAAGATAACCTATAAAAGATAAGCCCTTCCCTGCAGCCCAGGCACCCCAGGCCCCACCAGCAGGTATGGCACCCCAGTCTGCTCTGGCACCTTCGCCATCCCCATCACACCCGTTCCCCCGGCACTTTTCGCATGGGGGTTCAGCAAGCCCGCGGGAGCATCCCCCCAGGGCCGAGTCACCACCAGCGGGGCAGGCAACGGTGGGGCGGGACGCGGACGACTCCCCTCTCCCCTTCCCCAGGGGGAGCAGCCCTTTGGTGGGGAAGCCAGGACAGACAGGTCCCTGCAGGACTCACGGACACGGCCCCACGCAGAAAGCAGCACAGAGCCCCTGCGACAACGACAGACCTTGGGGGCCAGGGGGGACGCGGGCACACACGACAGCAAGGGCTGCAAGGCCTTCGTCTTGAACACCACCAGCGTCCCCTCCAGCGGGGACGGGGCTCGCTGCAAAGCCCTTCAAAGCCTCAAGACCGTCACGGCCTTCCTCGGGTCCCACTGACCTCAGCCCCGGAGAGCCCAGCTTTGCCTCACTGACACAGCAAAATAACCCCAAATCACCTCAAGAATGGCGAGGGAGGGAGCTGCAGGCCAGGCAGGGACCCTCCTCCCCTTCTCTGGCTGCACCTTGGGCAGCCACAAGACCGGGAAGTGGCGGGGGGAGCGGAAATCAGAAGGAAAAAAACCCCAACCAACCCCCCAAAAAACCCCAAATCACTGCACCGGCCAGAAAGTGCCTGGAAACTTCATCCCTCTTTATTGCCCATTTCCCAAGCGAGCTCCACGACCTGGGAGCAACGCAGCCAACGGCATCTTTGAGAACCAGACTCACAACCTGCTGCAGCTGACCCTGCTTGAGCAGCCGAGGTGGGCTGGATGATCTCTAGAGGTCCCTTTCAGCATCCATTCTGTGCTGCTGTGACTCTGTCTCCGTCGTGGTTTAACCCCAGCCAGCAACTAAGCACCACGCAGCCGCTCACTCACTCCCCCCCCTCCAGTGGGATGGGGGAGAAAATCGGGAAAAAGAAGTAAAACTCCTGGGTTGAGATAAGAACGGTTTAATAGAACAGAAAAGGAGAAACTAATAATGATAATGATAACACTACTAAAATGACAACAGCAATAATAAAAGGATTGGAATGTACAAATGATGCGCAGTGCAATTGCTCACCACCCGCCCATCGACACCCAGCTAGTCCCCGAGCAGCGATTTCCCGCCCCCCACTCCCCAGTTCCTATAGTAGATGGGACGTCGCATGGTATGGAATACCCTGTTGGCCAGTTTGGGTCAGCTGCCCTGGCTGTGTCCTGTGCCTACTTCTTGTGCCCTGGCTGGGCAGGAGAAGCTGAAAAATCCTTGACTTTAGTCTAAACGCTACTTAGCAACAACTGCAAACATCAGTGTTATCAAGGTTCTTTGCAAACTGAACTCAAAACATAGCACTGTACCAGCTACTAGGAAGACAGTGAACTCTATCCCAGCTGAAACCAGGACACTTTTAACCACTTAACATTCCCTGAGAAATTCCCCAAGAGCTCAAGAAGAAAGAGCAGAAAGACAGGAGACAGGTGAAAGCCTAGAGCGCCAGCTAGACGGAATGAAAGACCCTCTTCCTTCTCTGAAGCTTCAGCAAGGCTTCCTTCACCTGCTTGTTCCTCCGACTGTAAATGACGGGCTTCAAACTGGGGCTGACGAGAGTGTAGAAAAGGGAAAGAACTGTCTCCCTCCCAGAGGACTTACCGCTCCCGGGCCCCGCGTACAGGAAGATGGCGTTTCCATAAAAGACACCCACCACGGTCGGGTGAGAGCCACATGTGGACAAGGTTTCGTGCCATCCTGGCACAGAGCGGATGCGCAGATCGGTGGCCGGGATGTCCAGGGAGGAAATCAGGATTAAGGCTAAAGGGAAGAGGAAGAAGCACACACAAACAGCAAAGATCAGGACTTTATTGGCAGGAGCGGCAGTGCAGGCCAGCTTTAAGACAGCAAGAATTTCACAGGAGAAGTGGACAGCCTCGCAGGGGCCACAGAAAGGCAGGTGTAAAGCCAGAGAGGCTTGCAGTGTACCAAATACGAACGCCAAAGCCCACAAAACTGTGGCAAGGGTGAGGCGCAGCCTCCAGATCATGATGAGGGCACAGCAGAGGGGACGGCAGATTGCCACGTAGCGAACATGAGACATCACGGCCAGCAGCACGCACGCTGTAAGTGCAAAGATTAAATAAAGATGGATCTGTGCCCCACACCCAGCAACGGAGAGGGTTCTGCCTTGTCCAAGGAGGCTCCTTAGCATACGGGGACATTGCTGGAGGCGTAGCAGATGTCCGCGATGGAGAGGTGGCAGAGGAAGAAGTACCTGGGGCTGTGGAGGCAGTAGTCCAGGCAGATACGCAGAAAGACAAGTGTGTTTCCCATCCGAGTGGCAGAGCAGAGGGCAGAGAAAAGGCCAAAGAGGCAGCGCTGCAGGGCTGGGGTGCTGCAGAACCCCAGGAAGACGAATTCTGTGACAGTCTTTTCATTCTGCACGCTGTGCTGGAGGTGAGGCAGCACAAACTGCGACCACGGAGATCTGGAAGCGAAGGAGCAAGGAAAAGGAAAGAAAAAGGAGAGTTTTCCTAAGAATGTTGTGTCCTTTACTCTTTACGCTGCAGCTCCCTTCTCCCTGTTTTTCCCTCTGACTCCAGTGAAAGGTGCGTACTACCCTCCCCACGCTGAGCGACGTACATCTGAATTGCAAGCTCCAATCTCCCTGCAAACTTTGAGCAGTTTGACCAATCTCGCACAACTTTGCTGCCTAGCTTGCCCTTGAAGTCTTTCTTTTCCTGGGTTGGTTTTGGTTTTTTTTTGCAGGGGGTGGGGAGGGGCAGGGTGTGGTGTCGCTGTTGGAGAAGATAAGATGATGAAGATTGCAGGTGTCGATTAAGGTGAAGCCAGAACAACTTCAAAGCAGCCGTTTTAAATTAAGTCCATATTAAAAGGAATGCACAGTTGACAGAATAATTCCAGTTTTACCATTAAACCAACCAGCATTTCCAAGCCACTGCTGTGTCCTCTTTACCTTGGTGAAATGCATTCCTATTGAATCCTGCAGTTGCTTGAGCCAACTCCCCTATCCCAGCAGGGAGGCTACTGCAGGTCCAGGAAGGTCAGGCAGAACATCACCTTGGTTCCTGCTGTGCAGCTGCTCGCCGTTACCAGTTTCGCAGGGTGCTGGTCAAGGTCCCTGGGCATCCCCTGGCACTTGTCTCCACGCAGCTCTCTGGTCTCCAAGATCTTCCGCCACTTCCAGGATACTTCCTCCAGCCAGGATCTTCACCTTTTCCTTCCTGGGTCCCCTCCTTCTCTTCAAGATCCCTTCTTCTTTCTGGGAACCCTTCTTTTTGCCACCACCTCTTCTTTCTGGAACCCCACGCCCCCAGTGTTCCCAATCTAAGTTGTCTATGGGAGCAGTACAATGCCTGATCAGCCTCCGAATTAAGGCTTCTCTCTCCTAGCTCGTTATTAACTGTAGGATTCGGGACATGCCACTTTTGCTTATTCCAGGTGTTACCCAAATTTACAACCAGCCCACGCTGGCTGCGTGTAGCGAGAAGCAGGCTTCTGCTTGACAGCTCAGAATCCAGTTTCAGACATTCACATGCACAGACCTTGCCACACACGTGCACCCAGTCACGTCTTGCCTGGTAACCTTCACAGTTTGAGCCAGTTTTTTGTCTACGGCCGGGCTTCAGAGGCAGGGCATGGCCACAGAAGCGCATTCCCCCCGTCAGTCTGTGAGGTGAGCAAGGGAGAGTCAATACTTGTCTGGTGAGCCTCATACCCAGACAAGCTGGGCGATCCCTCTCCTGCGACAGCCCTGGGAAAAGCCACAGCAGGGTGCTCCCTTGCCTCTGCCTAGGTCCCTGGGGTTCCCCTGCCTGCCATTGCTCCTTTGTCCTCCTCTGTGTTTGTGGAGATGAACCTTTAACCACACAACCTAACACCTACAACATCGGGAAAAAGAGAGGCTGCAGAGGGTCCAGCGGGGAAGGTCGCCGATGTCAAATGCTCTTTGTGAGAGGCAGCACACCCAGCTCACCTCCTTGCTCCTGAGCTGCTCTATCGGAAGCACTGCGTGCAGGACGCTCTGTTCAACAGGCTGTGTCTGTATCTGACTGCCTTGTCCTCGCTACAGCACCGTGTGCTGGGGGAATGCCACGGAGAGCAAGGAGGACGCTCTTTCCCCAGGAGCAACGGAGGGTGCTCAGCTGAGTGCTGCTGCAGGGGCCACAGTGGGGCAGGCAGGCAGGGAGGGGAAGGCAGGAACGAGGGAGCTGGGAGTCACCGGCCAGTCTGGGAGATGCCCCCCGAGAGGCTCGAGAACCCTGGAAGCACAGGACGAGCTTAGAGGAGGTTCAACGTGAGGCCCTGTGGTTAACCATCCCCTCCAGATCTGGATCTTCTCTGGTTCCCAAGTTACCGTGCAGTTTAACAGCCTGCTGCAGAGATCCTGACTGGGAGATCACTGTACCTCCAGGAGTTGGGGATCCACCTAACAGTTCACCGGAGCGGGTGCAGGTCTGTGCTGCACCGTACGTACGGCGTGGCCTTCAGGCTGTGTCCCTACACATGGCCCTTGGCCGCAGGATAAACGGAGCTGGTTGACTGTGACAGAGGAGCCTCCAGGCAGCTCCTGCTTGGTACCAGCGATTACGCCACCTGCGCGGCCCTGCCGTTATCTAAAGTGCAGCAAGAAGTCCGCGCGTGAACATCCTTTACGCATAGAGTTGTTTTCTTCTAAGAAAAGTTGTATAACACCGTGAATGACCAAAAGGAGGAACTTCTCCACAGGCAGGATCTGTACAGTGTGCCAAGGGAAAATCCATCTGGGGTCTGCCCAATGCTGCATGAACGCAGGGTCCCCAGCATCTGAAGGGACCTAAGATTTACTTGCTACCGAGATGCCTCTTCTTGCTGCCTGTATGCCTTCTTCCTGGCTACGTTGCCTCCCAAGATCTTGCCCACCCCCAGCCTACTGGGGAGGGGGGGAATGTTAGAGAGACAGCCTTGATGCTGTGCCAGCACTGCTCAGCCATGGCCAAAACACTGCTGTGTTATCAACAGCTTTCTAGCTACCAGTACAGAGCACAGCACTACGAGGGCTGCTATGGGGTAAAAGAACTCCAACTCAGCCAGACCCAATACAGAAGGAAAGTGGAGGAACAACAGAGGGGGCAGCCCAGGGACACAGAGCCCCCCCCAGGTCTCATCTGGCCGCTCCTGTGACCATACGGTGTACTCAAAATCAAATACCTGAAGTGCTCCCTTAGATGCAGTGTACAGCCAGGGGACAAGAAGGTGGCAGTTCTGCATTTTGCAGCTCCCAGGCTGATGGCAGAGCCAAAGCAAAAAAACCAAAACCAAAACCAAACCAACCAAGAGAGGTAAAACTGAAGCGCAGGGAGCAAATGCTTCTCTTTCACCTTAGGCCAACTGCTCGGACGCTCTCTATGCTGCCCTGCCACAGAGGGCATCCCTCTCGTACCAGTAAGAGACAGAAGAGTGAATTAAAGCCAGGACCCCAAACCAGACCAAAAACCCGGTCGTGATGAAGAAGAAAGTGGAGAATGCATCAAATATAACAGAAAATTATTTTGGACATTCCCAGTTTACATTTGGAAAAAAGAGGAAAAAAAAAAAAGCGGAGGAATTAGGTATTAAAAGAAGAGCACTGAATGATAAAGCAGTAGCAGTCCCTCTACCACTACAAACCCACACCCCCACACGCACACGTACGCACACAGACTTAACACCACCAAACTCCCATTGACTGTGACGTTCACCTCAGCTTGCTGGTCTAGAGACACTGAATGCCTGAAGCACACCAAGGATAACTGAAAACATCTGCATGGCTTTAATGGGAATCCTCCAACTGAAACAAAGCGCTTTCTCCCTCTGTCTGCGTTGGCACATCCCCGAGTCACGCTCTCGCTCCTCTCCTTCCAAGTCAAGATTCCTAAACGTGAAAAGCGGGAGTGGGGAAAGGCAAAGGGAAGAGAAAAAGAGGGAGAGCATCATCAGTGGAAGACCTGCCAGCTGCTGCTGATTCAGCCCTGTTTGGGGGACCACCCCAGCAGAGAGGAGCTGGTTTGCATGCCACGGTCCTCACTGCCTGTTCCCAGGGACAGGCTGTTTGCTCAGCCTTGCCGGCCAAAGCGTGGGAAAAGCGTAGGCGTGCACCGTCGCTTGCAGAGGAGCACGGACACGTTCGTGTGCAATCCTTTACCTTTTTCCTCCCTGGATTCAAAGGGTTTCTGTCTTCAAAGTGAGAGCCTTCCATACAGTCGTTTGTGACATTTCATCCAGGATAATAATCTCAGAAGGATCAGTCCTGCAATAAATATTTTACACAGCAATCCGTGATTATGGGAACTGATGCCACCAAGGGCATTAGCATCAGCAAGAGGAACAGCGGAGCGCTGAGAATCAAAGCTGCGCATAAGCATGGGAGGTTTTGCTGGATGAGGAGTTTTGGGAGGCAAGCTGGGGAGCTGCAGAGCAACAGCTCTGTGCAAAGGCTCTTGCTGGGGTTTAGCCCTGGTCCGGGTTCCTAAGCCACTGCTGGTACAGATCACGCCTGCAACTCCTCATGTGTAAGTATGAGGAACTCCAGCTACCGTAAAGGCGCTGATGATGCAAGGTTTGGGGGTCAAACGCGAGTGCTGCAGCCACTCTGCTTGGGGTCAGAGCCCTGCGATCACCTCCTGCAGCCCTGCCCCCGAATTTGATTTTCCCACCAAGCTGCCTGCTGGTTTCTGTGGGATGCCCCACAAAGAGGCAAGTGGAGAAAACTCTGCCAAACCCCTTCAAGCTAATCTTGCCGGGGGTCCTGGCACTTGGTGGGGCTTTACCTGTCACTGCCTTGCTTTGGGATATCCATGTCACTGGTCTTCCCCACGTTCAGCTGAACTGAACTTGCAGCAGCAGCAGCTTCCATCGCCCTCCTGGACTCCTGAGGTAAAAAAGGGACAAATCACGTTCTCTGTCTTTGGTCAAAGTGGAGATAAGCTGAATGCCCAGCACAAACTTAGCAGTCTGCCCTCCCCTTCTGCCCCTTGGCAGCTATAGGTATTAGTGCAGCAGGGTAGAAACCGTTCACTCCAAAGGTTTTGGGGCAGGGGGATTGGGTGTTCAAAACACGATTATGAGCAAATCTTGCCAGCAGCAGCAGCAGCACCTTCTAATAATAATCATCGTAATGATAATGACCTTTGTGAAAAACGACTCGTTTTAAAAATTACACCTGTATTCAAGCGTTCAGCTCACTGCTACTTGAGGAAACAAAGGTTACAACGTGGGATCCAGGCTATTGGGATCTATTTCGATTGAGTGCTGATCTTCCCCCAACGTTTCCAGACAAGCTGTAAGAGAAACAGGCAACCTCACAGCCCGACGGAGATGTCCAGCCCCGAGGACCCAGCAAGCCTTACCTCTTCTTCTTCTCTGGCTTCATTTCTGGCATCGTCCAACTTCTTCTTCCTTTCTGGCATAAGGTCATCCAGAAAGCTGAGCTCGCGCTTTGAGAAGCAGAAATCCATCGCTTTCCGGACAAAGACGAGAGCCAAAACCTTCACGAATAAGAGGGAAGATGCGGTGAGCTCAGAGACGATGCCACCTCTCACTCCAACGCTGCAAACACCCCGCTGCTGAGCGGCGGCAGCTCTTACCATCATGGGAAAGATGATGGCGGCACGGGACACCTTGATGGTCCAGAGCAGGACGAGGCAGGTCAGCTGGATCACCGTGAACAAATGCACCTTTTGCAAGGGCACGTGCCGCAGGTAGATGAAATCCGGCTGGTGTTTCGCTGGCATCCAAAACAGCTTCAAGCGATCAAAGAACTGCAAAATAAAAGGGAAAGGTTGCCGCCTTGGGACTGCGGCAAGTTTCTGGCCCTCTCGAGACGTGGAGGCGGTTTGCAGCATCTCGCTTGCCGTCAGAAATCCTGGATCCCACCGCGTTCCTCCTGGGAGCAGCACCCATTTTCCCTTCGCTCCATCTATCAACCGGCTTGCCCCTGAGAGCTGCCCACCAAACGGCAACTATTCCGTGCCATTCCATTATTAGCATTTCTCGGCCCACTGAATCCCCCAGTGAGGATTTCCACCAGTGGCAGAAACTGCTTTCCCTTTGCACTGAATTCCCCCGCTTTCACGTAACCAAACACTGACCTGCCCTAAACCCTGAAACAGAGAGCGCTGAACTTGCCTGGTCCTCCCAGCCCTATATACCTCCTGTGCCTCCACCAATCTTTTTCTTACACAAAAGAGTTTCATTGCTTGCTCTGCAAGAAGTTTTTCCCATGCCACTGCTTTTTTCCCTGCTGCTACGGAGACAAAATACCAGGGAAACGACATGCTGCACGCTGTAAAAGAGTCCGTACCTGAATTCCTCTGAGCGACGACACACCCATGTAGAGAAAGACGCCATAAAGCACAGGCATTGGTATAAACTGGGGGGGAAAAGAGAAAAAAAAAAAAGAATGCAATCGTTTCTTTCTCCATATTGCATTTTCAGTATTACCACCCTCTTCCACAGGCACTGCCTGAAATTGCTTGAAGCCTTCCAGCTTCCATTCAGGCTTACAGATGGGTCAGGTTTTAACCATTAAAGATTTTGTGCGCACGAGTGAGCTAAGGCTCTGCTTTAGGCTGAACTTTGGAGTTACCTCTCCTCAGAATACTCCTATTTTCCAGAAAGGTTGGAGGAAAATAGGCGATTTCACCCGTGCTACCCTATGCCGCATTCTGTGGCGGTAGAAAAACACTTCTGCCTAATCTTGGGGCAACAGGCAAAGGCCACAGGCCTCCTTTTAGCCTAGAGACGAGATTACTTTGTGGGAGGAACGTGCAAGGAAGCCCACGGGGATGACCTCAGTGTGTTTAGCTCCTGGGAACAGCTGCTCCAGGGCATTTGGGGAGCAAATTGCAGCCCGTAAAGGGCTGCCTGTTTGAAAGAGAGCAGACGTGCTGGTCTGAATATGCTCAGCTGTAACCCATAAACATGGGCGGGCCTGAAAGACACCCGAAAATTCAAGCAGTTGCGTTGCTCGCTTGCCTCGAGCACACCAAACGGGGGCCCGAAGGGCTGCAAAGCCTAACCGAGGCTGGTTCCCACCGTGGGTCAAGCCCCAAGGGTTGGGATCACCCCCTCCTCCTCCGCTCCACAACTAACTACTCAGGCCTGCAGAGAGGGGACTGTTTTTCTGTAACCTCCAACAAGCTCGCGGTTGTCGGGTGGTTTGCATTTTCCTCTCACCTTTAACACGGAAGTGAAGAAGACGGAGCAGCCCATGAGCCCAAAGATCAGCAAGCCAGTGACTCTCTGCTCTCGTATCCCCAGAAACTTGGGTTGTTCTCCTGGAGCTGAGCAGTCAGACTCTACTTTGAGGCTATTCACGTGGGTGATGGACAGGACGGTCGCAGCCACAAACCAGGGCAGCCCCATCACCGAGCACACCCCCAGCATCACGGCCACCACGAAAAGGTCCAGGTGGTACCCGCATCCTTTCTGCAGGCAGGAAAACAAGAAACAGAGCATCCCATAGCACAAGAGCAAGGATAACGTCGCAAGTCAGACTCAAACCCTGCTCGAGCACAGGTCAACTTCTTCAGAATTTAAAACAAGAAATGGAAACAAGTAAGGGTGTACGCAGGCTTTGCACAAGCACCTGGCATGAAAATCTGGCAGGAGTTCAGACACAAGGGATATGGGGAGCTTGTGCGATACATACTTCTCCAAAAAAACCCCACCCACAACCCAAAACCACCAAACCGTTTTTTTCACTCACAAAGAAAATTCTACCACTTGCGAGGAAGGTGTGACTCTGAGTTATCCCTGGCAGCGCATCAAAACAATGCATTCCCCGCACCTGCTGCCGCTGCCGTTTCAAAACAAAAACGCGCTTCCATATTGCTCCAAGATTAATTTGCTCCTCCAAAAGGTTGCTCATCTGAACTGCCCTGTCACTTGCTCCCTGCATCATCGTTAATCCAGGAGAGCATCCTGCCACGCAGCCTGACCTTGTCCCAAACCAATGCCTTCAGAAAGCATCGGCAATAAGAGCTTCTCCCCAGACCTGCAGCCCAGAAGGGGCTGGGGCCGGGGTCATCTCTCGCAGGCCCTTACCTTCAGCTTGTGCTCCTTCCTGTTCACAATAACGGCACTGATCTGCTGGTCCATGAATATCAAGATGGTGCAGAGCAGAGCTGGGACGAGCGCAGCCAACACCGTCCACCAAGGGTTGGGTCCTATGGGGTTGATGAACCACCCGCGGTCGTCTCTGGTAGGCTGCAACAAAGCCCACACATCAGCATCGTCTCCCAGCCCAGGCACTCCACTGGCTTTCCTTTTCCCCTCCCTCCCTGTGTCAGAGCACCTCCCAGCCCTGGCTTCATGTCCCCCTCTCCCGTGGGCTTCAGCAGTGCCAGTCTCCTCTTTGCAAGCACCTCTAGGTACTTCTCCTGTAGGTATCTAGTTTTGGGGCCATCTTCTCGTTGCCAGGAGGAAGCAAGGCACTTGGAGGTGGAAGAGGAGATGGTCACACCACCAGCATCTCCTCCAGACTCAGCCCTGCCCTGCCCCGGCATCACCTTGTGGCACCCCCACATGCCAAAACACCCCATTACCTTGAACGTGTGGGGGACCTGGAGCTTTGGCGATGGGATCCCAACCACAAAGTCAAGGAGCACCATGATGGCGATGGTGAGGAAAACAGCAAAGTCGCTCACCGTGGACCGTACCTGGGGCGAGAAACCAGAGGTGAAAGGGGCATGGCAAACAGGGCCGTAACGTGAGATGCAAGAGTTGCGGACATCCACAACATTCAGGCTGGTTAACCAAATCCCACCACCCCTCTGAGCACATGCAGCCTGATCCCTTGCTTAGATACTGTTGCTGTGTTTGTCCCCGTGAGATCTGGTGTCAGATAATAAAAAAAGCTTAATTAGGCGGACAAGGGTTGGTTTAAGTCAAAACCTAAAAATAATAATAATAATATTAAAAATAAGAAAAGAGATGTCTGCCACTACAGCTACACTCACAGCTACAACGGCAACAAGGCACTGAGGCATCCTTTAGTTCTCAAAAGGAACCTCCTCATTCGAATCTACTTTCCGCTCGAGCACATAATGCGCAGAAGGTAGGGAAAAAAAACCACAACCCCAACCCCCAAAACTTTGGGAAACCTGACTTCCTACTACCTGAGGAGGGGGAAAAAAAAAAAAATTAAAAAAAATCAAACCCCAAAAATCTTCAATCTGGGGCAGATCGCGAGGCAGGTGGGAAATGCTACGATGATTTTGCACTCACGGAAATGAGTGCGGGACATCCAAGCTCTTGGAGAGCTTGGCCTGCAAGGCCAACGTTTCCCAGCTTGACCATGGCGGGGCTAATACTGCTTAGTGCTCCAGGAAAGCCATTTTGGGAAACGAGTGTGGAGATGGACGCTGGCCACCATCTTCTACTTACTCTGGTTGGAAAGTAGCGGCTGGTTTTAAACTTCTTCAAGAAGCTTGACAGGGCAAAGGTGGCGAAGAAGAGGATGCAGCACCAGAGGAACACATCAGGCGTGTAGGGGCCGTCGCGTCCACAGGCAGGTCCTTGAAACTCCCCACGCAAATGCCGACATTCCTGGAGAAACAGAGCGTCAGGACACAAAGGCAGTGCACGTGCGGCAGGGAAACCTCGCGTAGCTAGGGGGTTTTGAGGATCTTGGTCCAAGATCCACGACCCTCTAACTGCTCCTGCCAATGGAGATTTATATGTAATGAGCAGCAGCAGCTGAACAAGTGACACATCGAACTATAGAGCGGAGAAACGAGATGTGAGGGGACACCATACCACGCACCCTCGGCACATCCTCTGCCTGCCATTCGAGCAATCGTGGCTAAAGAAGACACCAGAGGGGAAGGAAACACTGGAAACTCTTGGGGAGAGAGAGAGAGGGAAGAGGGAAGGAGGGCTAAAGACAACCATGGTAGGAAAGGAGGAGAAGAGACAAATCGTCCCTTCCCAGGGGAGGGCTCGCAGAACCTGGCCAAGAGGGGATGAAGGCCACCATAAGAGCCTGCCGCCCTAGGCCCGGGCTCTGCTTCCAGCCACAACAGCCTGAGAGGCTGCTCAGACATGCAAATTTATGCATGTACCTACAGACAGCACTGAACGAGAAAGCAAGGCCCAGAGTTACTAGGAACCCATTAAGGAGGCCAATTACTACCTTTCAAGCATGAACTTAAGTCCTACCTACAACTTCTACAATAATCAAACCACCCACTACTTAACCTTCCTCCCAGTCAGAAATACTGTCCGGCAACAGGCTTGAGGGGGACACTTGCTACCTACCCACAACGCTGGGGACCAGGTAGACTGGGACAAGGTGGACTCTCCTCCCGAGGACCAAGCGGTTTTAACAAACCACACGCTAGATTTAAGCAAGGACTTTTCCGAGCAGCACTAGCACAGTTTGAAGCCCATCATTCCCTGAAGGGCTCTGACTTTTGCACCATGCAAATGCCCCTGGACCCCGTGGCCGCGGCGCGAGGAAGCAGTGGCTCGGGGCACTTACGGTCACCGTGAGGTTTTCCCAGGCGATGCCAGACACGTTGATCCCGTTGCTCGCCCAGAAACGCAGCGTTTCGTTGCTGGGATGGGTCGGTGCCTCACACTTACAGCTGGGAGGAGAGAAGCCAAGACAGGGGTAAGGGAAAGGCGATGGAGGTGCAGCCCGCAGCTCCTGCCAAGGGGCAGCAGCTTTCTCAGGGGGAAAAAAACCCACTAGTAGCTGGTGAGGAAGTCCAGCTTGCTGTGCATGTGCACAGGGTAGGTGTCTCGCAGGTGACTCAGCTTCTCCAGAGCCTCGTAGATGAAGATGATGCAGATGAGGGAGGCAAAGGCTTCTTCCGTGAAGCGGGTGACGTAGCACACCAAACAGCTGGCATCGGTGGCCACCAGCACTATGCACAAGAAGGCGGTCCACAGCCCAATGCACGCCCGCAGAGACAGATAGGAGAGCGTGTACTCCCTGGGAAAGCAAAATGAAACAAAGGCTGCAAAGGCCAGCAAGAGGCCCTGAGACATGCCTGCCTTCGGGGAAAACAGGGAGCAATTCTGGAGCGTGTCAAGGCTGCGGATGGGAAATGCAGTTTCCATGTACTACTACAGAGAGCCTCGGGGCTGTGGTGCAGGGTGTAGACCCACAGGAGGAGAGGCCAATTATTTAGTTACCACTGTTGAACAAGGATCTTGTGTTAACACCTTGGAGGCTGCTTGAGGTCAGGTCCCTCTTGGGCCAGGTGGTGTTCTCCCACATCACCCTGATGCCCTGACACTGAAACCAGCTGGGTTTGCACCCAGTCACCTGCTGCCAGCAAGCTGGGGCTTAATGATAAACCTTATGGCAATAAGGGTGGTTTATCTCCCATCAAAGCCATAGCAACAAAAGGACTGTCACTAAAATCTAGCAACTACCCCTAAGAAACAGAAAAGCAAAGCAAAGCATCTTTTCTCCATCACTGCCCCCTTCTGAAGGCTCTCGCAGCACCCAGCTGCGGCAGCCAGCCTTACTTGCAGAATTTGTAGAGGATCTTCTCAAACACGAGGACGGGTCCGGTGCTGCCGAGGATGGTGAGAGGTTGGCCGGCAAAGAGGCAATACACCACGCCGGCCATGGACGCGCCCAGCAGCGACTCCATGGCACTCTGTCCGGGGAAGAGAGGCAGCCGTGAGTAAATAAATCGTTAGGGAGAAACAAAAACCAAAGCCGATTCACTGCAGCGAGGACTTTGGCCTGACTTTTATCCTCCCCCATGCTCCCCAACAGAGAGACGTGCTCACTATCTGGCCATTGGTCGCCTCCCCCAGCAGTCCCCCAAAGGTGATGACAGGGGACATGCAGGCACAGTAGAGGAAGAGGAAGGACGCCAGGCACTGCAGGCTCAGACCATCCCGGAAGTCGCTCCAGAACCACGGGGCTTTCCGCTTCACGTCCAGGGTCAAACCTCCAAAGAGCCTGCAGGAAGGAAAAAGAAGAGAGTCTGTTCTCTTGGAGGAACACGGTGACTTTGCTTTGCTGCAGAAGGGCAATCAGAAGCACGGAGTCACTTTCGTGGCTAAAAAGAAGCACTCTCCTTCCTCCCAAATCAAGGAAACCTGCGTGCAATGGTGATGGCTGGGGCTGAGCCCAGCTGCCCAGATCTCCCCCCTGCCCAGCCCAGGGGACCAAGCTGGCAATGCGGAGCCCCTTCGTTGAACCAGCTAACCCCAAAGACCTGCTAGAAGGGAGGGTGCATGCTCAGATTTGAGAAGCAAACAGAAAAAAAACCCAAACTATTAAAGCTCCCACCTTCCCGTCCGCTGCAGTTCAGGGCCACTGTGTTTCTCCAGCGTGCTGTGAGAAGCACTGTCGTCAAGAGCTCCTGGCATCTTCCTTTTTTCCTGTTAAAATGGAAGTAAGATAAAGCTATGGACTTGTAACCGCTGGCTTGTTTTGCTTCTGGTCTGGCTCTGTGACTGTGTCAGAGTGGGACCTTGTGAATTTGGGCCCCTGAACAGCATCCCCAGCCGTCCTGCCCATCCCCCTCGCGCCTCCCACCTGCGAAGGGACGTTTTTCGGGGGCTCGATTCGGATCGATGGATCCCACTCTCCTGGCGGCAAGACCGTGACCTGATCCAGAAACTCGTCGATGCCAGCCACGAGGTCAGCCCCGTTCTTGGCTTTATAGGCAACGTCACGGAAAACCTGCCAAGAGAAGACAACCTGGTGAGAGGACAACCCAGCTCGGAGGTCCTAACCAGTGCAATAAGCTCTTGGCTAAACGCAAGGCTTTTTCCCCAAAATTTCCTGCTGGAAAGGGCAGGAAATACTCCCCCAAAAGGAAAAATCTGTGCGTCAGGGCATTTGTAATCATCTCCCCCACGAGGCCCCCGTCCCCCATGGCACACCATACCCTTCTGCTTAAAGAGCAAGAGAAGTTTGACTGGCCCTGGCAATGCCACCACTGGGGACAGCGTGCTGGGGACCCCGGCAAGAAGGATGAGGTGCAGGATGCACCCCGGGTGGGATTTCAGCCTCCAGGATGTGGGGTGATGCAAATCTGCGTGTTCGCTTCGGGGTGAGAAAGAGGGCTGGGCTATTTGGAGAGCTGCGGGCAGCTGGGACAGCAAATCCTCTTCCTCACTACTTCAGAGACAGGGAGAGCTGAAGAAAGGCAAAAATGACCCGGAGCTATCTCATCTTGTCGCACCTCATCTGTCATGATAGTGGCCATGGACCTGCCGATCTCATGGTACTGATGGGCTTTTCCTTCTGGTCCAAGCAAAACAAACAGGAACCTGGGCAAGAAAAACAAAATGAGAGAGAGAAGAAGGTGTCCTTGCTCCAAGAGCACCCAAGGAAAGCCCTGGCAGCTCCCAGCCCGGAGCGTGGCTCAAGACGGGACACGTAGGCTCAGCGACGCCACGATGAATTTGAAATTCTTCAAAACCGACGGCAAATTTCATTTGGGGGCCAACTTTCATTACAATTGGCCGATGGGTTTAAAAGCTACAGCAGGGAATGGAGAAACGAAGGCGAGGAGATGTGGGTGGGGGAAACGTGCTTGCTCCCCCTCCCACTCGCCTTGTTCCCTTGGGACACCAAACTGATGCCTGCAACTCGATCTTTGGTTGGGTGTCTTTTTTACGGAAAAAATTTGCGCTTCTCATTCGCACCTTGTTGGGATGGGAACTTCCGTCATGCCCGAGAGGAGGACAGCCGGGCTCAGGCGGACAAATGCCACGATGGGCTGGTGAAGGAAATCCAGCTCTCCTACGAGCACGTTGGATGCTTCAGCCCCGGTGGGAATTTTCTTCATGAAGTGCAGCTCCGCCTGGGCACGACAAGCGATTTTCAGGCAATTACCGCAAAAGCAAAGCCCACAGCGCTCTGCAGCACACTCTCCAGCCAAGTTTGCAAGAGCAAATCTGGCCCTAAAGGCGTGAGAAAGCTACGAGTGTCTCACCTTGCTTAAATCCGTTGCTCTGCTCTCAGGGTTCACCCCATCTTTAGCTTCTGCAGCGGTGGGAGAAGGACAAGAGGTGATTGTTTGGGCTGGTAGGAAAAAGAAAGACACTCAGAAAGATGGACGAGGAGCAACTGGGACGCTTCTCCTTTGCCCGGACAAGTCTAATGGGGCCACAGCCCTGCAGAAAGCCTCACCTGGCTTGTAGAGGAGGTGCAGGTCTGACTGCCTCTTGCTCACATCAGCAAACGAGCAGACAGCGGGCAGAAGGTTGGTTGTCTTCTCGTTCTGATGGTGGTGCTTCCTCAAAAGGACTTCTCGAACTTGCGCCCGCACGTGCTCGTCAAACTCCGTGGACTGTTCTTGCTGGGCCAGGATCGTATCTGAGGATGGCAAAGGGAAACAAAGCCATCAGAGCAGAAACCCCAACAAGTCCCGACCCCCAAAGCCCCCAGGGAAGGCTGTGCCACACAGGCTGCACCCTAATGCCGGCTCAGCCTTGCATAGCAAGGCCTTTTAATAATGTTCAGCCTTTGCAGCCAAAACAAGAATTTTCTTCTGCTAAGAAACATGGCATCCAAGTGCTTATTCATCATTCCGCTAAGATAAATATTTCCCATTCTAAATGACACAATTTTCTTGCCCGACCTGGCCTTTCTGACTCTACACGTTCACCCAAATTATAAGCGATCTATAGCACAGACGTTCCCAGAGCTTCCCGTGCTGATGGAGTGCAATTTGCCGAGCCCAGGGAGAAACGTGCTAAGAACGGCTCCGACTTCTCCAGCCCTTGAAAGGGCTGAATGGAGACCTGCCGCCAGTCAAAGATAACTTCTCCAAAGCGGCTTTTGCAATTAACTTCAAGTATCTTCCCCACAGAAATACACTGCTTGGTCATCGCCAGATAAACTCTGCCTTAAAACTCTTACATGCTGGATCTTAAGGCAAAAGCAAAAAAAAGAATGCGAGGAAACAGCTTGTAAGAAATAGTTCCTTTAAGGAGGTTCAGCTCTTACGCAGACTCTGTATTTCTAAGAGCAGCCTGCTAAGCCCTGACACACGCTCCTTTTTGGCTGCAGAATATTCTCTAGTGGCTTCTCCAACCCCACAAACTGCTTTCAAAAGGACCCCGCATTGGAATAAAAAAACGGTGCGACTGTTGCATGCCCAGTCTACATCCAAAAACAGCTCATGAGAAAAACACAGTGGCACTTCTGGAAAAGGACGTGCCATTGGGGCAGGGTTTGATTTGGGAGTGAAGAGCACCGTGGCGAGCTGAGCTCGGCCGTTCCCGGAGGGATGCAGCGCCCATGGTACCTGCAATCTCTTCGATGCTGTTGGCACAAATGTCCAGCAGCACCGACCCGTTGCTGATGCAGCTCCTCAGCTCGGAGAGGCTGTGCAAGGACAGCGTGCCAACGTAGGGCTTGCTCCAGCGCTCGCCGCCATCTTCCACGTCCTCCTCAAACTTCAGCCACCTGCGGACATCGGGTGCGATCAGCCCCATTGCAAGAAAACAGCCCCAGCTCTGCAACCCCTTTGACAGAGCCACGGGGTGGCAAGAGGAGAAGGCTCCTCGTGCCGCCACCTGCAGCTGCAAAAGCTTCGCATCCTGGAGAGGAGAAAGCAGAGCCCACGGGCGCTGCCGGTGCAGGGACTCCTCTCCCACCGCAGCCAAGCAGCAGGGATTTACCTTGCCGTTTCCTTCCACTCGCCATCTCGGCCCTCTTTTACACAGATCTCATCCAGCTCGGAGAACAAGTGGTGAGAGAGGTGCTGCTCGTCCTCCTTGCTCCTGAGAATGAACTGCACCCGCTGGGACGGGGAGCCTGGGGGCAGAAGGCAAAGACCCATCCCGTTACTGCGCCTGAACACAGCTCGTCACGCTCACGTGCAAAGTGGCCATCAGCACCAGTGCAGCCATAAACACTGGGCTGGCCCCTCTCCTCTGCATCTGTCTGGGCTTGCACAGAGCCGTGGAGAAGGAGAAGCATCTAGTCCACCTCTGCATGATGATGGGCTGCTTTCCTTCCCCACATTGCCATTTTTAAAGCCAGGATCCCTCTAAGGAAGACGAGCCTAAACCCATTATGCATTTAACTGCATTAAAAAAAACACAAACAAAAAAAAACAACAAAAAAAAAGAAAACTTGGGAAAAAGAGGGTGTTGCTCAATACGGCCACTTTCCCTCGGAAGAACAGCAACTCACTCAAACTAGCCACGGGGACCTGCTTGCAGAAGGCCCCAGCGCCCACGTTGCCCCCAGGAGTTTAGCAAATGCCGCGGTGGGACTTACAGTGGTAGCCCTGCTCCATCGGGGCAGAGTCCTTCTCCCGTTCCCCTTCCCGATGCTTCTGGCTGTGGCGTCGGTGATGCCGGTGGCTCTGCCTAACCAGTGGCATCCGCGCGCCCACGTACAGGGTCCGGTGGCCTGCGAAAAAGCAGCGGTTTTTGCAGCACTCTCGGCATTGCGGCAATGGTTGAGGTGGCCGGTGCCTTGCTAAGCCACGGTTATATATCCCAGGAGCAACGCCAGCTTCCCTGAATGTTATTTTCACTGGACCTCCTTTTTTCCAAGCCTATTTTACTCGAGCTTTGCAACAACACAGCAACAACAAGTGTTGGCTCTGGGTCATCTAAAAGTGCCCCCAAAGTATTGGACCTCTTCTCAAATTCCAGCTTCGGCTGGACAACACTCAGACTTGCTCATTAAGCAGCAACACAAGCTAATTATTTTCAAAATCTCTGTATGGCACGAGGCGACAAGAGACGATCAAATCAGTCCCATCGTAATGAACTCCAGAACAAAAAAAGAAAATCACAGCCCCGCGTCTGCAGCCCTGAAATGATTCTCCTGACCTCTCCAAGCCAGGAGCAGCCTCTGCGAGAAAAAAAGCCGTGAATTATCGAGCCCTGTGGCTACAACTCACACCGTGGCCTCCCGGGGGGCTTTTTCCCTCCGTTTAAAAAGCCGTAATAGTAAAAAACGTGACAATAACTGTGCTGCTTCATTGAGAAGCGCGGCACGTTTTGCTGCACATGATGTGACACCCGACAAGGCACACAGGAGAGACTTTGTGCAATGGGAAAACGCGCTGGGCTGGTGGCTCCTCTACCAGGATCTCAGCAGAGACTCACCTTCCAACTCCTCCTCCTCATAGCGAACACTGACAGTGTTGCTCCTTCTTCCCCGGTCAATCACTGCCTCCTCGTCATGTCTCTGTTTAGCAACGACAAGAAGGGAAAAGTTGGGGCTGGGGGTGGAGAGCTCCCTTACGTCCTCCCAGCCATCACCCACCCCTGCGTCCACGCGAGTCCACGAGCCATCACGCCTCTACGTGCCGCCTCCTCCTCCTTCAGGCACAGCCCTAAAACCACGGACTTGTAGGAGGTTTTCCTTCCCATACGCAAATAAAACAGCCCATAACATCACCTCTACTGTATACCACGAGAGTCTGGACGTCTTTAATACAGCAGGAGAGGGATGAGTGTTTCAGACCAAAAAAACCCACCTCCTGCTTTGTTCTTGAGGTTCCTGTCTAAAAAAGTGATTTCCAAACTGGAAAAAAACCAACCCCAACCCACAAAACTGCACTTTTGAGCCCCGGCCGTGCTACCTGTAACTCTTCCAGAAGTGTCATTTTGTAACCCCCGTTTGGGTTCATCCTCACGTCAGTCACTGGGTTTCGGGGACAACTGAACCTCCAGGTCAGTCAGGGGGCCCGATTCCCCAGGGACTGATGGAGTAGCCCTCACGGGAGGAGCTAAGTGGCACCCAGTGTGCACCAACTCCAGAGACACAATAGGGACCATTGTGAAATCACAAGCTATGATGCGGATCCAGGCAGCTACTTAAAGCCATGCACCCCTAGAGCCTTCCCGCTTGGAAAACTTAGTGCCTGGGGAGAAGCCAGCTCTGCTTTGAGCAAAAACTCTCCAGAACAGAGAAACTTCCTGCATGAGAGGTGTCAGGCTCAAAAGTGTGCAGAAGGAAAACCCTTCACAGGCTCGTTCACCCTCCTGAGAAGCAAAGCCCACTAGCAGCATCATGTTTTCTCTCTTTTTCTTTCTAACAGTAGAGCTGAAGCTCTAGCATCCTGAGGATAACAGGAGGCACAAATACGGTAGGGAAAAAGAATATCTTATTGGATCAATGGGTAGATTCAGAAAAAAACCCTGCTACACAGTAGTTTATCCTGGCTGCTAGCTAGAACCGAGAAGACTGTTTTTTCCACCTGGGTCAACAGTTCCGGTGAAACATACTACCCGCCTAGGACAGCTGCATCTGAGGAACAAGAATTAGTTATCTGCAATACAAGGAATAACAATGAGTCATTTAGTGCCATGATATTCATCAGGCTGCACAGAGAAACAAGAGACAAATGCATTTGAATAACCATGTCTTGTGTTACGTTTTAACCACTTAACATTCCGTGAGAAATACCCCAAGAGCTCAAGAAGAAAGAGCAGCAAGGCAGGAGACAGGTGAAAGCCTAGAGCGCCAGCTAGACGGAATGAAAGACCCTTCCAGCAACAACAGCCTGAGAGGCTGCTCAGACATGCAAATTTATGCATGTACCTACAGACAGCACTGAATGAGAAAGCAAGGCCTGGGGGGATCATTTCCCCTCTGCTCAGGGCTGCTGGGGCCAGTCTGTGTGCTCTGTCCAGACTGGGCTCCCCAGGACAAGACTGGGACTCACTGGGGCGAGCCCAGCAAAGGGCCACAAAGGTGACGAAGGGACTGGAGCACTTTTCATATGCGGAGAGGCTGGGAGAGCTGGGACCCTTCAGCCTGGAGAAGGCTCAGGGAGCTCTTATCCATGTACATCTGATGGGAGGGAATGAAGAAGAGGGAACCGGGCTCTTCTCAGCAGCGCCTTCTGGCAGGACAAGAGGCAAAGGGCACAAACTGCAAAACATGAAATTAAAGCTGAACACAAGAAAAACTTTCTGACTGCAACTGTGGTCGAGCACTGCAACCGGTTGCCCACAGAAGTTGTGGTGTCTCCACCCTTGGAGTCCACTCAAAACCTGAGGGGACACGTCCTGGGCAACCTGCTCTGGGTGACCCTGCTTGAGCAGGAGGGCTTGGACTCAATGATATCAAAGGTCCCGAAAACCTCAACGGTTCTGTGAAAGCCACAGACAGAGATCTCTGCCTCAAGCCGAGAGGCAGCAGTCATCAGCCGACTCAGAGGAGCAGGCTGGGAGGCAGCTAGGAAACTCTTCCCAGTTCCTCCCTTGTCATCCCTGCCTCAGGTGTGCAAGCCAGTGCACCGCTTTGTTGAGCCGCCCAGTTCTCATCCCGCTGTGATTCTGCAGGTAACGTTAACACAAAGGAGTGAGAGGGGAAGAGCTTTAGTTAACGGCATGGGAACCTGAAAGCACAGGACAACTTTTCCCCAAACGTGGGCAATGCTGCTTAGATTCTGTCACCTAGGGAAGAGAAGGAAGACGACAAATGGGCCAAAGGGTTACACAGGAATGAAATACAAGGAAGGTGCAAGAGACATCAAAAACATCGATATGTGCCCCAGAAGACTATTTTGTAGTCAACTGACCTGCCCACACCCGACTGTGGGCATGAGGCCTCCGCTCCGACTTCCACTCTTCTCCTCTTCACCATTTCTTCCACTGCAGCACTATCTGACACTTCTTTTCTTCTCTTGACCTTCAAAACATTGCAAACTTGGTATTGATAAAATTTGATTTTGACTTTTCTATTTTAGAACAAAAGTCAGACTTAATATACATCTGTGTTTCGCAACATTGTCCAGGCTTATACAACCAAAACCAAAAAATGACTCAGGAATAAAAGATTAGCTGCCTTATTCAAACAGAAGGTAAGCACTGAGAGGCCATCCAGAGAATTATGCTCAACAGTTTTAAAGAAGAACTACTGCTTCCCAGGACATCCTATTGGCTCCATTTTTAGAGGAGGGCCTAGGAACATCATTAGCAGGAACGTAATGCTAGCAGAGAGAGCGGGATTTCCTCGGGGGGAATTTGGACAGGACACCTTCACTAATTCACTCCATCTTCAGACACTTACCTGTATTGAAAACAAACCCACCCTGAGATCTCACTAAACAATTACTTTCCAAAGAAGCTTAACTTGGTTGTTTTCGACACATGCAGCACTTAGGAAACTACTTCATTATTCAGCACTATTGACCTCATACAGACTCTCACAGCGAAGAAACCATTTGACAGCTCAGCTCAGACTTGGCGAAAACACATTTAACTGAAGCCAGCACGGCTCTCACGTCCTCAGGCAGGACTTCATTCAAAGTCCGCTGGAATTGACAGGAAGGTTTCCCTCAACTTGGATGGTTCTAGGTGAGAATTCACTCCCACCTTACACTGCCTGACTGACACCCAGAAACAGGACAACTACAGCATTGCCTAGATATATCTTCTGCTTCTCCAGACTACTTGGAATATCACTTTTTTTTAAAAAAAAAAACAACACACAAAAGAGAACCACACACGCAACTTAAAAGCTCATCACTGCCCTTGTTTACTTCTTTACCTGTAACAGAGGTATTGTAAAATCTGGTGAATATTTGGTGACTGGACTTTCTTTAACCAACTTTATAGTACATTTTTGCATTGCACCACACGTCCTGAGAACAAGATAAATGACTTAGAAACAATGCTGGACTTGCATATGATATCTTGAAACCGAAGAACTGCAAATACAGCTCTTTCAGAATTCCTGGCTGTGAATAACACAAGCCAGTGGGATGGGGACAATTGCTTTGGACTACTTGTCCATTTGATAAGGGAGACCAGAATATCTACTAAGTGCTCACAAGACAGACCAGCAGCAGCCTTTCCCAGGGACCAATCATCAGAACAGGAAACAGTAAGAAAAAAACCTCAGTTTTCACAACAGAGGAGGTTCAATGCAGAGTCCCACAGAGGTCTCAGCTGGGGCCCGAGGCTCTTCAGGGAATTCATAGAAAACCTGGAAAATGAGACACTAGGGAGGTGACAACATTTGCTAATTATACAAAAGACATTATTACCATTATTACTATCATTATTTAGAAAAACAAATGCATTCTTTCTTTAGGAAAACAGAAACAAAGAGCGTGAAATTCAACGTCAACAAATGTAGTCAAGCATAAGGAAGAAAAACACATGTTCCATATATATATGTGCTGGCTCCAGCCTAGTTACCGACATTCAAGAATGAAGGCTGGGAGCCACTGGGCATTGCTTCATAAAAATACTAGCTGAAGAGTCAGCAGTGGGTGAAAAGGCAAAGAGAAATTCCAGACATTTTCAAAAAAAGCAATACAGGACAAAAGAGAACACATTGCTATGCTCTATTTCAAATCCATGGTACAGCCATACCGCACGCAGTTTTGCTCCCTCTCATTCAAAGACACAGTGGAGGAAGGGAAAGGGAAAAGCAAGACATAGATCATAGATGTTTCCAGACATTATCCAAACATAACCATAGTGAATTACCACAAGATACGCCGTGCTGAAATAGAGCCGAGTTCTAGATACATCGTGCAAATGTAGGGATAAGGCACGAGGTGGACATTCTCATGTTTGAATCTCATCTTCGATACTCTCTCCCATTTACTGACATCTGAGAACAACAATAAGACTTAAGAACATAGCACTAACATTTCAAAGGAGCAGGAGTCCTCTTGTAAAGCTTCAAAAGTCATACCACACTGAACGTATATGCAGAAGGGAGCACCTACAATCTGTCCGTATGAACTTGGTGAAAAAGCGCTAGTAACACATTACAAGAAACACACCCAGGTGACACTCTCCCATCAGTTGCTTGCATTAATAGCATTGTCTTTCCTTAACTGTATCTGGCTTCAGTCCTGACATCTTCCCGCAAGAAACAACATGCCAGGCGCTCCCAACCCTGTGAATAAAACCTCATCAGCTTTCCTAACTAAAAAGTAATTTTTTTAAAAACTGAAAAGGACTAGGATTCACAGGAGTAGCGTCATTACATTCACTTCACAGTTCAAAATGGGAGGACAAAAGATAATTGACATGACAAACACCACAGTTACAGACGTTCCTTCCTGGGGGTGCAGTTCGCACACCTAGGAGCTCATGCGTGCAAGAATGGGTGACGCCAGGCAGCAGTCTCCTTACGTGCCTCTGATCTCAGGAAGAAACAGGTAACATGAATACTTTTACTCCATTTGCTAGCAGAAACTAACATCCTGAGGACCAGAGATGGAGCCCAAGATTTGCCTAGATGAAACGCTGACGCAATCAGTTCCTTTAAGGGATGAAATTGTTCGTTTGAGTTTGGCTTCAAGGACTCCCACAGCTGGTGATTAACTAAGAGGTATGCTACAGCGAGGAGCCCGACACACAGATTGCAGGACAACTCATCACGTCAGGCCTCTGAGCTTGCAGTTCTCCGCAGGGCCCGGTGCTGGCTGAGCAGGTGGATGGACTTCCCAGTTCTAGAAATACAAGCTCGGGAATCAAACCCTCCTCAAGCACGCAGGCAAAACTGGCTGCGCTTTAGCGAAGCAAACCAACAACGAGGCTTCGTTTGTTTGGGTGCCTCCTCTCTGACAATGCTCTGGGCTACTTTCTCTTCCTGGCAGTAAGAGGAATAAGTTGCTCTCATACATACCAGCTTCTGACAGGGAAAGAGGATGATCTCGTTCTTGCCTGCTAGGACCAGGGGTGGCAATAACGCAGTCTGCCGAGACTGGAAGGGAATGCCTTGGAGGCGGAAACACGTGGGTGTTCATTACTCCTGGGCACTCGGAATCGCGGGAGGTGATGATGCCAAAGGGCCTGATCCGATTCACAAACTGACACACCTTAGGACTGAAAAGGCTTCTCCTTCAACTAACTTACTTTTCTCTGCAACAACAGCCTCAGGAGAGTAACTTCTTCTTAACCCTTTACACTACAGCAACTACAATGTTTAATCCTAATGTACCTTACAAGAAAACTACTGCGGTCTTCTCTACTAGTGGGCCAACACTGCTGCGCCTGTAAGGAGCGCTTTACGTTTTATTAACCTTTTGAAACAACGCACTAGCTTTCCTTGCAATCGCATTACGTGGGCTTCCTGGGACTTTACATATACACGTTTGTTTTCTCTGGCTAAATCAGATTTGGAACGCAGGGGTGGCCATCTGAAAACACTGCAAAACATTCTTTTTACGTACATCAGTTCTCTGGTGAAGGCAACAACTGAGGAGGATCTTCAGCTAGTGTAAAACTGCAAAGCTCAAAGGACTCGTACTCCAGCTAAAGATCTGCGCACTACTAGGCAGGAATGTCAAATTAAGCAATGCCCAACAGATACAAGTCATTGGATCTTTTCTTTTACAAGTAGGAAAGAAAGGGTACACAGAAAGATAGTGAAGTGGTCTGTAGAAAATGGATGTAAATCATCAAGATTTCCGAGGATTACTCGAATTGCTTCCTGGAGAGGCCAAAATAAGAAAGGAAGGAAGAATATTAACAAGATAGCCACAATTCCACTGTCAAGTACAGTTTTCAGGCTTGGGAAAAAAATAACATTGCAGTTTGCAGGAGTCATGGAAGAGCAGGTTCCAGATATTTTGCTTTTCCTCTTCCCCTTCTTCCCCCTGCTCCCTCCCATCACCTCAGAGCATGCTGCCCTAACAGATTCACAGAAACTGAAGTGAATGAATATCTTAACCCTGAATTAACATGGAAGCATTACTATGGAGAGTGGAGGTGTGCTTTTAAATTTAAGAAGTTCTACATTTAAGAAGCCTCCTCCTTGCCAGCACAACACATGCACTATTGACCTGTTTCAAAAATAAACATATTCCCCTTTTTCGGAATATTGACCCAATTCAGTTACAAAGGAACTGTAATTCAGCTCCAACAAACTCCTGCTTTATAAAGGGGAAACTTTTTCTAGGAATACCTTTCAGTATTTTCAAAAGTGAAAAAGAAAAAAAAAAAAGAACCAATAATTTTCTGTATCAGTTAAGATCAGCACACTTTCTTCAATACTATTTACAATGCTACTACTGTACTCTGAAGATTTGTTTAAACTTAACTAACAGGAGCATTTTTAAGCAGGCAGTATATTGGTCTCATTTCCTCGGGAATGGCAGGGGCTTTCTTCTGTCTCAGGAAAAAGATGACAACAACAGAACTCATCAGCTGTCACCGAGCTTGGCCACAAAGTAATGGCGTCATTAAAAGAACGTCCCCTGGCTCCCACAGCTATGAGGAAAGCACATGCAATTGAGCATTAGATTAGCTGCTATCAAGCTAGCTCACCAGTACTGCCACAGCTCCTGAAAAACTAGGAGGGTCTGACAGCTAGTCAAGCCTGAGAAGTTCAAAGCAGTGGTCAGGTCTGGGGCTGAGAGCGAAACCACGGGAAAGTGCTACTGCAGAACGAATCTGAACAGGAACCAGCAAGGCACGGAGTGCAACGAGCTCCACAAATAGGAGTTTTCATTTGTCCAATTTCAACAGGCAGTAGCTTCTTTGAAGTATTTCTGATAAAAGCATTACTCACGCTAATGCTGCCTGTTGATGACACTTTTCATTTACGTCATTTTTTTCACCCTCGTACTCTCTAGAGAAGTTCCCCATTACTCGCACTTGAAATGCTGCATTTGACAAAACGTCCTCCGTCCCATAACAAACAAAAGATTTGCTCAGCCTAACATTCAGCTAAGCTCCCGTGGACCTGCTTCATCTCCTACCTCTAACTCCTTGACAGCACTTTCAGTGGTGTCGAGATCCAGACCGCTGTGAAACAAACAGAGAGTTAGTCCCACCCCAGCCAAAAAGCAACAGAGCTACGTTCCTTGTAAGAGTTTAAACAACAACAAAACATCATTCCCATTGCACAGAGAAAATACTTAGCAGGCAGATGAATTCCCAGTTTATTGTTCTTAAAAAACATCCAGTCTTCCACAAGGACTGTTCCTTTTCAATTTTCTGCCCATTTGTATTTTGTGCATCTGAGGATACAAAGGATGAGAGATCAGATCTTTTCAGTCAGTCCTCACTAACCTTTAGGACTGGGGTTTTTGACAAGGTGCCCTCAAACCAGCACCTCTCTCTTCCAGCCTATCGCAATGCCATTCTGCTCAAGGGACTAAAAGAAGGAACCGGCAGGACGTGTCTCTCAATCCCCTCCACAGTGCAAACCTGCAGAGGAACGGGCCTTCACAGCATTGGAGCTAGGCCCTGTGATGCTGGGAGTTGGGTACTGCCTGCATCAAACTGTGTTCGCACCTATTAACGACATCTTTTGTAAGCCAGCTTCTCAAAAGTTGTTCATTGCCAGGTATCGGCCCACAATACAATGCACAGGGAGAGAGAAGGTCTCAAAGAAAAGCTGAACCCATTAAGAAGTAAACAAATGTCGCACAAGTGTCACTTGGAAATAAGGAAATAGGGTGGAGTGTAAGGAATTACGGCATGCAAGTATTCGCTGGTATATGGTCTGGCAGGCAGCCACTCTCATATCCTCCACATTCAGGGGCCCCAGCCAGAACTCGGTCAGAGATGAGAACTTTCCTTCCTCTTCAGAAAGGCCCTCTCCTTGCTTAATATGGAAGAAGTTAATGAAAGGAGTTACACAGCGCGCCACAGCAGAAGGACAGATATCACCCACCCAAGACTTACGCTGTGGTCATGAAGTCTTCAGGAATCAGCAGGGACACAAAAGTACGATTCAGGAAGGGACGCTGAAGCGGCGATGAGGGGAAGAGGGTGGAAAGAATGGAAGAAAGCAAGGCGCGATGACAGGCTGCCAAACTCAAACAAATGCAGTGCTCTCTCTACCATCGGGAGATCAAACACCTGCAGGCTGCTCAGAAACGTACGCACACTACTGGCAGTGCTGTCCAAAGGGATTACGCTGAGGGAAAGAGCTCGGTCACAGACAAGAGCAACGTTTCAAGCATCTTCTGAACACCACACGACACCACAAGACAGACAACACGCCTTCCTCTCCAAAATCAACACAGAGAACAAAACAAGGAGGAAGGTTAATCCTCCTGGATCTGACACTATTCCAGCAGAATGCTAATAAGCAAAGCTAAAGAAACAACTGCATTTCAATTCATCCCAAAATAAAGTCATGTGGCAGAATTTCAAAGACTCGGCCTACTTCTCCAAAGGAAAAAGGAGACTAGTGTGGCACGAGATTTAATGCAGCTTCAGGTCTGGAGACAGCCTAATTGGCGTGGTGTTCATAGCACAGTCTCTTCAATTCTGCAGCAGCTAACAACAGTCACTTCCAGAGTAAAGCCAGGCCCTGGCAATGCCTGTACACATCTCATTGCAAAAGCAAATTCACTCACACTCATAAAACCACTCTCTAGGTCCCTGGCTGCCGACCCCAAACGCGCTCCCCCGCAGGAGCTCCCCGGACCCTGCTCGGGGCACCAGGGCTGGGCTCAGGAAGGAGTTTTTCCCCCGGGCAGATTGGCACAGGTCCCAGGGGGGTTCGCCTTCCTCTGCAGCACTGAGCACAGCCCCTTGCCGGGGTCCTCGGGGCCATTTCTGGCCAGCGAGTCCCTGCTGTTGCAGGAGCAGGAGTCCAGCTGTGCCCTCCAGCCCTCCGCCTCTCTTCCCTGGGCCAGCTTGGCAGGGGAACCTCACGTCTCCAGGTCACCTGCAAAACAAGGAGCCTCAAGGAAGCCGACTTTTCCCTGCTGCTTTTAAGCTGGCACACTTCCGTGGGGAGAAGAGAAAGCCTGGGGGTGTGTGTGGGGGTGTCTTAGCTATCTATCTATCTCTCTAAATCTGCTGGGAGGGAATGAAGACGAGGGAGCCAGGCTCTTCTCAAGAGTGCCCACTGAGAGCACCAGAGGCAACAGGCACAAATGAAAACACATGATATGCTCCAGCTGCACATGAGAAAACAACTTTTTCCTGTCTGGGTGGTCAAACACTGGCACAGGTTGCCCAGGGAGTTTGCGGAGTCTCCGTCCTTGGCGATGTTCAAAACCCAAGGGCACGTTGTCCAGGGCAAGCTGCTCTAGGTGAGCCTGCTTGAGCAGGCGGGTTGGACCAGAGGAACTCTACAGGTCCCTTCCAACCTCCACCCTCCTGTGTGAGTCTGTGCTTTGGTTTCACTCCTAAAGCACCTGAACTCAACCCTGATGCCTGCGGGAAAGGATGCTGGGACAAGGCAAGATCCCAGACTCCTCCCCGAGGACTCACCACAAAACCCCATCTACCTAGTCCAGAATATCGTATGGCAGACACACTCAGAAGAGAGAAAAGATCCTTTTATTGCAAACATCAACTGCGGCGGGGGGCGGGCCCGGGAGTCACAGGGCTTCAGCCCGTAACAGGGAAACGGCACCTACAACGACAGAGTCAGAGAGCACTGATAAACCCATGAAGGCAGGAATAGGCATGACTTGGTTCCCCTTTCTTTGGGGAACACCGTTGACGAGGAATTGTTCATAGCCCAGAAGAGAGAGCTATGGCTGGCATCAACCAGGGGATGGCTCTGGCACCTTATCCCCACGGGTAATGCACTTGGAGACCTGCATGCGTGCACAGATGCACAGGGCCCCTGTGCCACGCAGCAGGGCTCGATGGGGAGCCCCTGGGGAGTGGCCATGGAGTTATTTCCAAGCCCCGCGCAGCACCGTCCCTTGCCAGCGGGTCGGACTGACTTGGAGCAGCGCTGAGAGTTGGGAAAGATGGGCAGCAGAGCCTGGTACACACCTGGGCTTCTTGACCTGCTGGACCTTCCTGCTTCTTTTAAGTCCCCATCTCCTTCTCTCTTCCTTCTTTTCTTTTCTCGTTGGCATTCCTTCTCCTCTGCCCAGGCCTGTTTTCTCTTTCTTTTCTTTCCGTTTTCCTTCTCCTGGGGGGAGCCTGCAAACCTTTCCATCCCACAGTATGATTAGGTAGGTAAAGCCAGGATCAACTAGAATCAGTTCTTGATTTACCCAAAGCTGACTCATTTCACCTTCTTTCCTCTGAAACGCTCTTTAGTCCTTCTGTGCATCCCAGGGAGTCTACTGTGCTCCCTGGGGTGGCTGGAGCCAAAGCAACGGGTGCCTACAACAGAAATGTCAGAGTCAGCAGGTGGCAAGGGACACCCTGGAGTAGCAGGCGACTGTTTGGCAAAATGCTGCCTTAGCCCTACAGAGAAGATCCCTCTGGCTGGTTTGCATTAGCCCGTTCTTCCAAGGGCCTCACTTTGGAACACAGGGTTCACACGGGTGTGTGACACTCGGTTCGTTTCTGGCAGCTCAGCAAACACGGGGATACCGTGTCTCGGGTAGGAGGGTAGCCCCTGATGGAGCTGCCATACCTCTGACATTTCGGACTCCACCACCGCGTCTCCCCCAGCTTCTTTGAGGACATCCAGCAGAGAAGCGGGTGGTGTGTGCAGCAAGGCTTCTGCCTGGTGGTCCTTGTCTGCTCTGCCTGCAGGGCCACTTTGCTCTTCCAAATGCAGGTCTAGAAAGGAAAAGCACGTGCAGCAAAGTGACTCCTTGGAAGTAAAGCACACCTAAAGCAAAACCCACCCAAAGCCCTACACCAGCTGTCTTCTCGACATTGAGGTTTCTGGTACCCCAAGCCCCAGCCTGGGACAGCCCTCAGTTCCTCCTCATACCTGTGGCTCTGTCCATGGGGGCTGCCGACTCCCCGGCTGATGGACAGGAGCGGCCAGCCATCTCCTCCACAAAGATGTCACCGCAGTTTTCAATGAGAAACGCCACCAGCACGTTCACCTGCACACATCAAACCCTCAGTCTCAACCCAGGTGCCTGAAAATGTATCACACAGCCCTTCCCACTCCCGACCCTTGCCTCTGCGCAGGAGGCTGTGGTTGTGGGGCTGCTCTTGCAGGCAGCCACCCCACCAGCATTCGCTCAAGAGAGGAGGCAGCCAGGGACCTCTGAGCAGCCAAGCTCGGATGGGCCGGCAAGGCTGCAGCCGGCTGCTCAGTACAGCGCACCTTCTCAGTCACCGCCAGCATGGCCTCAAGGGGGAGCACGTCCTCGTTAGGTGGGCTCAGCAGATTTGGCCCAAGGCAGATGGCCAGGTTGCTGGCGGTCATTCTGCTGCTGGAGGCGTTGTGGCCGATGTGCTGGAGGAGGGCCAGCAGCCGCTTGAGGAGGACGAGATTGGCTCCAGGCAACTTCTCGGCCACCCTGAGGGAACAGGAACTCAACGTTAATAGAGCAGATGTTGCCCACAGCTGTCCCCAAAGCTTGCCCAACACAGGTGGGTTGCGCAGCTTTCCGGGTGCTCTCAGCCAGCGGCCAGTGCTCCTGCGCTTCAGGAAGGAAGCACGGCGTTGCTTCCCAGCTCCTCATTTCACCCAAGCCCAGGCAAGGGAAGGCTCCCTCTCCGTGCCCTTTCCCCCGAAATCTAAGCCCACCGCAGCAAAAGCAAGCTGTCAGAAGACACAGCTTTTTAAGGAGACCGTCCCTTTTCAGGCAAGTCCCAGGCCTCTACCAGTCCCTCCTCAACAGGCAGGCTGCTGCCCACACTTACGCTTTCAGCTCTTCAACCTTCTCCTCCTTGCCGCTCTTCTGCATCGCTGCCATCCAGTCCTCGTAGAGGTCTGTCACGAGGAGCTTGGCGGGGATGCTTCGGAGGAAGTCCTGCAATGCCAGGGGCTCCAGGTGAGCCTCTAAACACTCCAGGCCAGCCAGGAGCTCTTCCAGCTGCAGGTCAGAAGCGCTCACCTTCAAGATGACGGCCAGCAGCAGCGCAGGCTGGCTGCCCAGGTCGACATCCGCACCGTGGTCCAGGGCCTCCCGCAGCTCACGAAACTCTGTCCTGCCGGCAGCTCTTCGGAATATCCCTTCTGTCGACGGTCCTTCCTTGTGCAGGACAGCCAGCATCTCCTGCAGGAGGGGCAGGAGGACAGTTGCTTGGCTGAGAAGCTGCCTTCCAACAGCAGTGACCAAAGCACTGCCCCAGATCCTGCTCCTTGCCCCCCGCAAAGGGGGCTGGCACCAGAAGCGTCTTCTGGGGGTGAAGGGCCCAATCCCCCATCCCCGGAGCTCCTGGGGACACCCACCTCCCCTCTGGAGCAGCGGGAGGGAGGGCTGGGGACCCCCTGCCCAGGCTGGCTTACCTGGATGGGCCGGGGCAGGGAGCCGTCCTCCCCGCAGAGGGCTGCCAGGGGCTGGCCAAAGAGCGCCCTGCTGCAGCCGGAGCCCACCTGCCCTGGCGCCTGGGCAGCGGCCAGGGTCCTCCGATGAGCAAAGGGCCAGGGCAGCCCCATCCTCTTCCTCCTCCTGATGGTGTTCCCTCCTTCCGAAAAGGAAAATGGAGCAAGAGCGTGTCAATGGAGACAGCTGGGCCAGCACTCCCGGAGCCTGCCCTGCCTGCAGCACGGTGCTGAGGGCTGAGGCAGGATGGGCAGGGAGCCAGCAGCTGGAACCACAGCTCCAGCTCAGCGGCTCCAGCTCGGAAGCTCTTGAGAGCCGGCATGCCACCGGGACAACCTGTCCCAGCCCTCGCCCTGCCCTCCTCCAAACTGTGGGCAGCAGGAGAGGCTCTGGGTCCCCGCAGAACCACATCCAGCGGCTGCTGCCCAGCAGGTGTCCTTGCTCGTCCAGGTGACGTCCTCCCTTGGGGTGCCGCACCTGCATGGAGACACTCAAAGGACAAGTGAGCACAGCTCAACCATTTGCAGGACAATGTGCTTCTTTCCAGAACTCACCTGGTGAGCCGCAAAGTCCCCCAGCTTTGATAGATGGGGCTGTCGGTGGCCTTTGCCCTTGCTTGGGACGATCCTGCAAGAAGCAGGCTGCGCTTAGAGAGCAGCCCCGCAGCAGAAAGGGCCACCGGCGAGCTGCCACCCGGCACCAGCAGCCTGAGCGCGGCAGAGCTGGGACCCTCTGCCCTCCTGGGCTCTCTGCCCCACACGGCAGGCTTCCCCCCAGCGCCGCCAGCGAGGATGTGCTGGCATGCCTGGTGGCTCCCCAACCCTCTACGCTCCCCGAGTGGCACCGTGGGACGCTCCCTCCCTCCATCTCTGCCTTACAAGCTCACCCCGCTGGCCGCAGACGCCGGCACAGCCAGAGACGGGTGAAAGGCAGCCATTCTCACCTCTGCCTGGCCCTCCATCAGCCTCTCCAGGCTCCTGGTGCTGAATGTCCTCCACTGGGCAAGAGAGAAGGAGCGGAGGAAGGTGAGCAGCAATGCCTCAGGACCAGGGCTCGGGGACAGAGCCCAGACCGGGGAGACACTCACGGTGTGGCGGCAGCTCAGCTCCTTCTCCAGGGGTCTGAGGGAGGGGAGACGGGTCACGCGGGCTCTCTTGGCTCCTCCTGGTGTCCTGTGCACCGGCAAGGGACAGGGAGAGAGCAGGCTGAGCCCCAAGCTGCCCCTTCTCTCCTGTGAGGCAGCTCTGCCCGAGAGCTGCCCGCAGCCGCGAGGGCACCTCTCCCCAGCTGGGGAGCTGTGTTCCCCCGTCCGGCTGTGCCTGCAGCATCCCCGCGGCTTACCCCAGCAGCGTGCCCACCCACAGCTCCTTCAGCGCCCAGGAGCTGCAGAAAGAGAGGAGAACCAGCGTCAGGACCCGCTGCCCCCCAGCCCGTGGGCAGAGGCGGGCGCCTGTGCAGCCCTGCCCCGTGGGGAAGGACGCCGGAGTGGGACAAAGCCCCGTGGGGCAGGACAGAGACGCTGCCCAAGCCCTGGCTCCCCGTGTCCTGCCAGAGCAGCTGCTTTTGCCCTTCTCTTCTGGGGACCCAAAGGGCACCAAGGGATGCAGGACCTGGCAATGCCCCCATCCCTCCCTGCCAGCGTGCTTCCCGCTCCCTGCCCAGGCTCTGCACGCAGGGCAGAGGCCATTCACAGGATGGCGTGGGCACGGTTGTGAACCTCTCCTGCCCGACCATGGGACGTGGCACCACGACTCACCCAAAAGCGGCAACACAGGAGCCGGTGGACCAGACGAGGATGACGGAGGTCCTGTCCTCATCGCCGCCTTCCTCCTCTTCCTCGTCCCCCGCTGCCTCCTTTCTGCCGCTCAGCACCCACAGCTGGTCCAGGGCCAGGCGGAGCTGTGGGCGCACGCTGGTGCCGCGTCTGCAGAGAGCAGACAGGAGAGGCAGGCGGTGAGCTGGAGGTGACCTCCTGGGGATCCCCCCGGGCAGAGCCCCGTCCCCCACTTGCCCTTGGGACAGACGGACGGACAGCGATGGGCGCCTCCAGCACCCACCAAGGTGCCGGGGCCTGGGGCTGGTGCCGGGGTGTCCCTGCCCCGGGGCCAGGGCCAGGGCTGGGGGAAAGGCGGCTGGGGGAAAGGCAGCTGGGCTCTGAGGGTCTTACTGCAACTTGGCGATCACCAGTTCCTCCTGGAGGAGGAGAAGGCGTCTCTCGCTCCTCTTGCGGCCCCGGGTCAGCCGCACGTCCGCGCTCAGCACCAGCTCGGCGTCGGCGAGAGCCTCCCTGCAGAGCAGAGAGCGGCGGGCATGAGAAAGGCCACTGCCACCGCGGGTCCCGGCCGTGCCCCCGAGGCACAGGGAGAGCCCACCTGGAGCCGCAGCAGCAGTTGGCCTGGCCCATCCTGCCCGGGAGAGGAGGACCCTCGCCGTGGACCAAGGACGCGGGCCACTCGGCGACAGCGGGGATGGGAGGCGAGGTGCCGGTGCCGGCGAGGTGCTGCTCGGCCGGATCCTGCCTCCTCCCAGCGCTCCTGTGTGCCAGCACAGCTCCGTGCTGCTGTCTCTGGTGGCTGTGGGCTCCAACTGACCAACATTCTGAGCCCAACGACCAACATTCTGAGCCCAACGGAAAGTGGGAGGGGCACCCACCCAGTGGGTGAGAGTTCTCTCCAGTATGGCCGTCTCTGCCTGGCACTGGGGAGCCCCGGGCGGGCTGGACGGACCCAGCAGAGGGGAAGGACCGTCTCCCTCCACCTCTTGCCAACGCTTTGCCTCCTGCAGCCCAGGAGGCAGGGAGCCGCCTTTGCCCCAGGGGCACTTTTCTGGCTCGAAATCGCTCCACTTGGCGTCCACCATCACCCCAGGTGTCTGCACAGCTGCTTTCCAGCTGGGTGTCCCCCAGCATTTACTGGCGCAAGGGCTTCTTCGTCCCCAGGTCTCCAGGACTTTGCTCTTCCCCTTGGGGAACTACAGGAGGTTCCTGTCAGCCCCTTTCTCCAGCCTGTCAAGATCCTCCAGGTTGACAGCAGGACCCTCCGGCGCATGAGCCTCTCCTCCCGCTTCTGTGCCACAAGCTGCAAGCTGCCGGAGGGTCCGCTCTGCCCCATCTCCCAGACCAGGGAATGTGAACAGATCCCACGTGGTGCAGCGCAGGGGGGGGCAGACATGCACTTTGATAGGCCATCACTTGTCACAGGAGGTTCAGAAATTTAGGGGAAAAATCCATATTGGTTTGGGTATTATTTACACAGTGCTTCCCCTTTGTATTCCTGCAAGCTATTACAAGGTGTTCAAAATGTCTCCTTTTTCATTTGAATGTCACAGCTCTTCACAGTGCTGATGTTGCGTGTAACACTGGATCAGGTTGTACTCTCGCATAGATTGTTAGGTAGTATGTAGCCTAGATTATTAGGGAGAAGATAGCAGATTATCTGCATTAATTGTGCTAACACCAACGACAGAAGGTTGTGTCTAGCTCTTGAGCCGAAGGATAGAAATCCAAGGCGTCTATTGAACGCAGTGGGCTATTGATCAGCAGATTGAACTCACCGTGTTCAAAAAAGAAAAGGTACGTGAGAAAGGCGTATTCCATCTTGACTGCTACAATGCGTGGTTTTGTAGGTATGAAGATAAATTATCCATGCCCCTCCCGCCACCCCCTTCCAAAAAAAAAAAGGACTAGAGAAAAAAGATTCAACTTCTGGAGCAATGGGGCTTTTAATAGCCAAGTAAATTTCCCTAGATCATTCCCATTCGATGAGCCACTTTGCCTTACATTCTGCCTCTACTTGGTACCAACAGAAGACTCGGTACCTGTGCCATGCTACAGGAGACGTAGAATTTCGTGCTGATCCAGAGCTTTCCACCTACAGCCAAAACCGGGGCGAAGCTTTCCTCCACCTCAGCCACTCCCTGGTGCCTCTTCCCCAGGGAAAGTCTTTCCTCTGTCACTCTGTGCTCATAGCTGGTCACAGGCAATGCAAGCCCCAAGCCTCAGCCACCGTCCCAGGTCACCAACCCCCTTTAGCCATAAGCAAGCTCTCAAACTCCTTTGCGGCTGCAGGAGAAGGGTTGTTAATAGAAATGGATGCACACGGCACAGTCTATTCCAGAATAGCCACAGCGGTTAAAAGCTTTCCATGTCCTGGATTGGTGGTTTTCAGGACCAGCTCCTGGGTGCCGTTGCACGAGGCTAGCGATAGCTCTATTTCATGCAGGTAATTCAGGCTTAATCCTTTGTCCCCACAGGCCCAGCGGCACAGAAAGTCACCGTGGGCTGTGTTTGAGCAGCCTGCTCCACTGGACTTGTGGCAAACGGCCGCATCCTTGCTCTTCTGTTGTCCGCGTAGGGTCCTGGTCAATACCACAAGCTGTTTTCCCTGGAAATGACCATCGTGGCTAAAGACAGACTCCTCCTTGTGGACGCCAGCCAAGCTGTGGGAACGTCTCTGGCACCCATGCTGTGCCAGCTTTCAACCCCCAAGAGACTGGAACTGAGGCGGGTCCAACAGGAAGAAAATCTGCTATTTTCACTGAAAGAGGGGAGCGACCACCGGCACTGAAGAGCCATTCATATCCTGCCGAAAGCCACAGGGAAATGCAATGTGTGGTGAGCTTAGGCAGGAATACTCCTGTCCGAGGAGCAGCACGCTTGGTTATTAAGGCTTTATCACACTTGGGTGATAAGGCTTTATCCTTGGCTTTCCCGCCGTGCTGACCGCTGTGGCTGCTGCCTGTTCTTTCCTGCCATGCTGGCTGCACCCACCTGTGGGGCTGTCCTTGGGAAGGGCACCAGAACCGATAAAGCCCCTGGGAGAGGGGCGGGAACAAGCTTTTCTCCAGAGATTTGCCAGAAGCTCTCCAGAGCATCCCTTTTCCAGCCCATGAGATGCTCTGTGTGACAAGGGAAGGTGCCCGTCGGTCCAATGGATGAGGCCCTGCAGGGCTCCCATCAGGGTCCTTTGACCTACCCATCTTCCAGCCACCACTCCAGGGGCTGGGGGTCTCACGAAGGGCAGAGCCCTGTCCCCCACCTGCCGTTGGGACAGACATTGGTGCATCCAGCCATTAAAACCTGCCGAGGTCAGCTAACTAGGAAAAAGAGATGAGCCACACTGCGCATGCCCAAAGGGCGGACACTATGTCAAGGATAACATAAATAAGTATACGATTAGAACAATATAAGCTTGCCTTGCTGTAGGTAACGGTATGCACGATAGGCAGAACGATCCCCCATGCATCCAGCGCTGCAATAAAGAATGCCTGCTTTCTAAAACTCCAAAATTGAGCCTCAGAGAGTTTCTTCGACTGGCTTTTTCGGTTACACACCCCTACCTCTGACTGGCAGGACAGAAGAGAAGATCACTCGGGCACCTGTCCCTTTCACTCGTGCCACTCGAGTCCTGCTTGACCTTGCCCGGGTTTTGCTTTACCGTGTCCTGGTGCCCGCGTGGAAAAGGAGCAGGGGAAAGCGGTCTGTGCTTCGAACCAGCGTGCCAGCCTCCCCGTGACATCCCGGAGCACTCCTGGGCGGTCAGCACCACAGGGGCCTCCTATTTCTTCTGGCAAAGTCTCAGCTCCTCCTCTCTTGCTTGCTCCTCCTCCCCCATCCAGATGCTCCTTCTCTAGGTGGTGGAAAGCATATTCTGCTTTCCTTGACTTCCACATGGCCCCTCGGTTTCCAGCAGGCTTCCCACCAGTGCCTCTGCAAGCCTGTTCTTAAGTGCAACCGAAAGGAGAATTTTCTCTTTATTATTCCCACACCTCAGAGGCAATTCTGCTTTCACTGATCTGAATGGAAATTTGTGAGTAAAGATGATGTTTAGATTTGTCTGCAGTGCCACAGTAGACTTCACAGGGCCCTGCCCACCTTCAATAAATGTCAGCTTTGCGTTGCGGTTTTCACTGGAGTGACAGCTACTGAATTGGAGAAGACCCATGGGAGAAAATAAACTGATGACAGAAGTTTTGAACGATGGGCTTGGGAACCACAGATGCGCGTGTTTATGGAGTACCTCTCTTTCAATCTCCTGAGAGGATTTTTTCCTCTCATCACCTGAGTAGGATGGAAATCTTTTCGGTCTGGTGGATTTGGTATTTTTAACTTCACTTTTTACTGTGTTGCGAAAAAAATGCACGCAGCCTTACCGTTTACATCCCACAGTGTTACCCGCTGGGCAGAAACGTCTGAGGCTTTCACATCTGTTCCATACCTCTGCTAACACTCTGCCAGTCTTGATCCGGTCAAATGAGAGCAGCTACTGCGAATAACGTTCTCGACTTCCCCATCTCCTCACTCTGGTTTTCCTCTGTTTCTCAGGCATATGCTTTCTCGAGACTGCATATGAGGGTGAGAGATTACTAAAGTCCTTCCTTATTCCTAAAGGCATCTGAAAACTCTGTTAGGAGTCACTTGCTGTAAGATTATCTCCTGAAGTCATCGCAGAAATATCTAAGATTTCGCAGAAATTCTTTTGAGGCTCAGGAAGGTATGATTCTTTTCTTATGCTCAGTTTCACAAAAGTCTCTGTAGCCTTGGTCTCATCTTCTTTAATGCTACGTTTGAGGATTAGTGGTTCTCCCAAACAGGGTGCCCTGCTGTTGAATTAGCCAGGCACAGCACAGAACCCTTGGTCTGGCCACGGTGAATACTTTTTTGGATAGGCTCAGATGAGCACAGTGAGTTTATGTTGTTTCAAGGATTTGCTGCAACATCTGTGCCTTTTTTGACCCAATACTGCAAGCTGTTTAAAGCCATACACTTCCCCCCCGCCCCGCTCCAATGAACCAGTCTGAGACTCTGTAGAGCACAGGATTATTGCACTATAATATAAGGTATTAATATAGCAGCAAAGCAGTCTTCCTTGCTGGAATACCTACCTAGCCTTCCTACCACGATAATATTGTTTCATAATGGGTGTACTGGAATGAAGATGCTCATAAATGCAACGTGAATATTTGCTGACTGCAGGTATTTTTACAGTGCTGATCCCTCTAATATGGAGGCAGATGTAACAATAGTCACCCGTGTACTTCTACGAGCCTGTGCAATGTTTAGTTTGTTAATGGGCTGGAGAGTGATTTCTGATGATGATTCATGCCTTATCAGAAAGGGAAGAAGTGGATGTGGAAAGGGCAGGAGAGACTGGGAGCTTAAGCTTATAAATCTTGGTAGCATCTGACAGTTCATCCAGTCTCAGTGGAAACTGTTTGGGAACAGCGCTAAGCACTGGATCTCGGTGAATGGTCAGAGTCGGGTGGGAGAAGGCACCGTGGCTTTATTCAGATCTTCCCTTCAGTTGACTTCAGTAAGAGTGGACGAAAACCCTCTTGCAAAGAAGCACTTTTGCATCTTCCTCCAGACTTTGAGGGGTTTTGCCTTTTGATTTCTACTAATGGACAGTCTTTAAAATATTTTCCCCTGGAAAAGTATATTGATCTATGTGTTCCTTACTTATCGATGGGTGTTGCCATTAACTGTTTAGATAAAGAAGCTCTGTTGTATCAGAACCACTAGAGGAATATTGTTACAGAACTGTATGGAAGTGGTGGTATAATTTAACTATGATTGCTCAGACAATCGTAGCAGGTTATTTTTATCAAAAGAATTGGTGCTGACTTGGAGTTGCTAACACTTATGGAAGGTCATTTTATGAAGCATAAATCATGGGTAAAACAAGTGTGTTAAAGGTGATGGTAGGATGGGATTCAATGTGAGCCTTACAGGCCAGGGGAGATTTCATAAATCAGACAACCAAGTAGATGGCTTCCTTGTGAACTGGTATGCATCTGGGATTAATTTAGGGACTAATGCCATTGCACAGTTGTGGCCTGATAGTACATTTCCCTTAAAGACATTTTTAAATAGGAAGCTGAGGATTCGACTCAATTTGTACAAGTTCCTGTTTCCTCTGAGAAATACTAAGGTTTTGCTCTAAAACTAAAAGATGCCCAAGCTGAAAGAGCCTTAGCTTTCAAACAAAATCAGTGCTTTCCATGGGAAACACCCACAGACTCTTTAAAGATATTTTTCTAGAGCCCTTCACACATCCTCCGCAAAACTACTCCTTTTTCTTCCTAAACAGCTCTATTGGCAGTGTAATTTCTTCAACTACCAAAACACGGGTTTGAAATGCAATTGCTAAACTGCTGTGCAACTTTGGACAAGGCATCTTTAATTTACTTTCTGTCAAATTCCAACACAGTGGGAAAAACCTGTTTCTTTTTCTCTTTTCACATTCTGAGTGAGAGTAACATAGTTCAGCTGGAAGGGACCTACAAGTCCCTACTAGTCCTCCTGCCTGACCGCTTCATGGCTGACCAAAAGTTCAAGCATGGTATTAAGGGCATTGTCCAAAAGCCTCTTCAACACTGACAGGCATGGGGCACCCACCACCTCTCCAGGAAGCCTGTTTCAGGGTGTGACCACCCTCTTGGGAAAGAAATGTCTCCTCACGTCAAGTCCAAACCTCCCCTGACAGTGTGGTAGCAAATGTCCCTTGGTGCCTTGGTAAGGAACGGTGAGGAAACCGTGCATGCTCTCTACATCTCTGCAGAGTTCCTGCAGAGGGAACCAAACCCCTGTCTTTCACCTCTGGCAGCACCACAACCAAAGGAACGTCTGTGGCCTAGATGCCCTCATTTACAGAGTCTGAAGGTACAGATCCATTTTGGCACCAACGCACAAAATGGCAAGGAGAGTACCTCTCTTAATCTCTCAGTACTCAAAATACTAAATCCTAAAGGAAAAGGAGACTTGCCAGGGTTTCAGATAAGATCTGAACATCTTCCCACAAACCGAGGTAGGCAAAGAACTCTCGGAAAGGTTCAAGTCACAGGTGAGCTGTGGAAGTTTCACCCATGGCTGAAGCGCCTTTGGTATCCCCTATAAACACGGCCAACGGGTGTGTTTAATAGAAAGGCTGCACAGCTGGGTTTCAGTGGGACAAGGGGTTGTGATGGCAATAGCAGCAATGGGCTATTTTGACAGTTTGGAAGAGCTGTCTGTCCTTTGCCTGGCTGGCCTTTGGTCACGGATCCAAATGGTCCACGTCTGAATACCACCAACCTTTCCTTCCACCACACCGGGGTCACCTCCGCGCACTTGTTTCTCAAAGCCTGACTTACTTCCGTGGCGGGCTGTTGGCACCCACCATCCCAACCTATGGCTCTGGTTACGCTTTGGCTTGCCACCAGGCTGCGGCTGCCGAAATCACCCCCCTTACGCCCCACGAAAAGGGGTTGTGTCCAGCCACATCAAGTCCCTGCTCCTCCTGGCTGCGGGGCCACATAGGCTGTAGCTCTGGCGCAGAGAGGGGACGGCGAATAAGGGCGGTCTCTGCGCTGCACGCTTGGTTCCTGCCATGACCCGACAGAAGAGGAACAGCACCAGGCGTCTCCTTGCGAGCCGAGTGGCAGAGGAGGCGCCAGGGACACCCAGCAGCTGGGCCCAGGGCATGGCCGCCAAGGGCAGGGAGAGACCCCCGGGCCTCCTGGGCACAGCGACAGCCCGTGCAATGATTGCTGGAGGTGACTTGTCGGTACGACGCACGCCTCCCGCCGCCCCCTCAAGGGAAGGTGAACCTCCGGGGAGGAACGCAGTGCACACGTAAAGGATCGGTTCCGTGGTGGCTCCCTAAGCAACGTGACCTGCAACTTTGGACGTCAGCAACACCGGGGAAGCTTGGTACGCTGACTCTGAAAAGTAACACGGAGGGTGGAGCGGAGCCGAGACCCCGCGGCCAGGCTCTGTGATCGCAGGGGTAGGCAACCGGAACGATCGGAATGAGAGCGCTTGGTCCCTGCATTGAATCCACTGAAGCAAGGAGGTAAAATAACGGCGGTTCTGTCGAGCTAACGCCCTACACTTCTGGTTTCTATCACACGTGCCCACTTCTGGGGTACTCACACACAACAGCAGGTCTTTTGGGTGAACTCTGCTCATTATAATACCAAAACACACCTCCACCCCCAAAGGTACCCACCTCCAAGGTGCGACCACCCCCCCACTGAGCACATGCTCTGAATTTTCTCCAGCGTATACCTTTAAAAGCAAACCGAGAGAACTTTATACCAATCAAAGGAAAGGTATGTATGACTAGAGTCACTCAAGCTCCACCGAAAAACTCAGAAAACATAAAAGGGCTTAAGAGAGGAGAAATGTCAGGGAAGACACCATCACAGACAAGTCGGGAGGACATCGCTGACTTCTGGGATCAGTCGATGAGCTGAGCCTCTCTCCCCCCCCGCCACACGGATGCCTATTGCATGAGATTCAAACACTCGGCTGTACCGAGTGCTTCCCCGGGAAACTTAGAATTCTTTAGAGCTCTTTTCTTTCATCATTTCATGCGCTTGTAGGCAACTGTATTGCCACCTGCACGTGCTTTGCAGACAGTCTATTTATCACGGGCAATCCAAAAGCACCTGTACCGTTGCTTTAATAAACTGCGCTGCTCATTCATCTAGTCGTGATGAAAAACAAAAGAAAAGAGAAAGCCCCAAACCCAAACGTAAAGGAGCCTCACCGCCGGAGGACGAGCTCTCCTCTCTCACAGCAGCCTGGGGGAACCACGGGCAGAAGAGGTGAAGCCAGCCCTGGGCTTGGGGTTTGAGGACTGCTCACCGCTTCCCCAGCCACCCTCCCTGGGTGGCAAACTGCTGCAGCACGTTGAAGGCAGAGAGCAGGGCCCAGCTCTGCACCACCAGCGCTTTGCCGGGACACAGGCAGCCTGAGCAGAGCCTGGACCTCCCCGTCCACCTCACCGCAGACAGCCAGAGCACACCCAGACACCCAGGCATCCTCCACGTGGAGGCCACTTCCCACCCCGGCTGGCCAACGCGACGGGCTGCCTACCTTCTTCAAGGACGTCAGCAGTTTGATGCTGACGAAGCCCATCTTGTTCTTCTGGACATGTTTCAGGAGGAAAGCATCCTTGGCCAGGTTCTCGTCAGAGAGCTGGAATTCCACCTGGGACACAACCCTCCTGACCAGCTGCCCGTCAGGGATGGCGTAGCTGCAGTCCAAGAGATCAGCCCCCAGAACATCGCTCGCATCGCAGAAGCTCCCGGCAAAGCAGCAGGGACGCGGGTGTGACTTGGTGGCCTTTGGGATGTGCAGCACCGCCCGGTCCCAGCCACAGCGGTGCAGATGGCAGAGTGTTGAGGAGCGGGGCGGCTCAGCTGCGCTCTGAAATGAAACGGAGTTTTATGGTTTTAGAAGCGCGCTTGCCTTCACACCCCCAGCATCGGTCCCTGCCACAAGTTACGCAGCAGATGGCCTTGCACAATCTTGCAGCCAGAGGTGCCTCACAAACAGAGTGCAATCTCTTTGATTAACAGGATACAGGCCAGGAGAGATCTTTGGCCTCCGGTTCACGGCAGTTGTCCCGACTCCCCAGGCCACACACTGTTCGCACAGCGGGAGCGAGAGGCCTGTGTCCTTGGTACCAGGGTGTCCTTGCTAGTGCCGAATCCTCCAAGCACGAGGAGGGGATGTACTAGCCCCATCCCTGGGGTCCCGTAGAGCGCAAACAGCCCCAGCACCCCGACACCGGACGTTGGGCAGAATCCAGTGCTTTTCTGGGAGCACGCGGCGGTGGGTACCGTCTCCTCCTGGGTGTCACGCACCCAGGGAAAGCGCCGCCCCCTCCGAGGGGGATCCAGAGCTGCTGCTTTTCCCATCAGGAGACTAAAAGACCTGACAGCACTACTGGAGCAAGGGCTGGGGGAAAGCGTGCCACCGAGCGACACCGCGTGACCTTCCTTTGCGCCCTCGAGGTCCTTTTTCCTATTTCTGCCTCGCTCCGGTCAACGCAGCGAACAGAAGCACGGGCAACAGTCACAAATGCATTTGCCATCTGGCACAAGGAGGCTGCGGCTGCAGCTTGGTCCCCGCTCGGCTCGGCTGCATCAACTTGCTCTTCTTCCCCCACCGGAAAAATACTGTTGAAAGCAAAGAGGATTTGCACCCGCAGACCCCGGGAGCCGCCTGTAGGCCCCAGGGGCACCCTAGCCTCCCTTAACCCTTTCCCTCCCCAGGACGAGCTGGGGAGGCTCTTGGGGGTGGGGCGGAACACAGGGAGCCCCCGCATTCCTTCCGGGGAGACGCCAAAGAGTCCTTGGCAGCCAACGGCCAGAAGGGACCATGGCGCGGCCACCAGTGCAGCTCCCACCGCGTGGGCCCTGGGGCCCCCCGGCGCCCCAGCTTTTCCAGCCCTTCGTGCTCCCCAAAACCTTCTACCCTCAAGGTAGGGACCGACCACAACCCCTGCAGGCCAGGGATGCTTTTGGGGACCAAGAGCGGAGGTGACCGCCGGCCATCGCTCCTGTCTCTCTCTTTTAGGCTCAGCCAACCTGTGCCGCCTGCCCGCGTGGGAGCAGCCCTTCCCTGCAGCCCAGGCACCCCAGGCCCCCCAGGCACCACCAGCAGGTATGGCACCCCAGTCTGTTCTGGCACCTTCGCCATCCCCATCACACCCGTTCCCCCGGCACTTTTCGCATGGGGGTTCAGCAAGCCCCGGTGAGCATCCTTGCCCTCGCCTGGGCGGTGCGTGCCCAGGAAAGCTCATCTGCAGAGAATTCCCCAAATATTTGGGGCCACCTCTCCCATTTCACCTCCTAGACGCGAGCCTCCTCCCTGATTTGCAACCCCGTCCCACCGGCACAGCAGCTCACCCCATGGGGATCGCCCCAGCCACAAGCTCCCCACGCCCCTGGCCCAGAGCTGGGGGATGTCGGCCATCGGGGGCCGGCTCGGCGGGTGCCCCTGGAGAGTCCCCCCGGCCCAGCACGGCTCCCCCTCACCCACACAGGTCTGCAGAGGGCTCCATGTGGCTGCCTCTTCGATCCCCGGGTCTTTGGCATCCAGTGGACAACCACCCACCTGCCTCCACCGGCCACCGCCACGCTCGGCCAAGGCGCCGCTTCTCTGCTGGGTGCTGCCCTGTGGGGTCCCGGGGGCTGCGGGGCCCCCCTGGCCTGGACAGCCCCAGGGACCCCCCAGGGCCAACCACAATACCTCGCACCCTACAAAAATCAGAGGAGTGGGGTGGCCCCAGCCCCTCTGGAGCTGCCAGTGTCCATCCCCGGCTACCAGCACATCGAGGGGCAGTTGGCACAGATCAACATCCCCAGCACGGCCACCCCTGTGGGGGCACCCCTGGGCAGCGATGTCTCCCCCAGCCCCTGCGCTGCCACCCACAATCAAGCCACTGGGGACACCGCAGGCGACCTTGCAGTGTCCGAGGAGATGCTCCTGGAAGAGGCCCTAAGGCTCTTCGATTGCTCCCTGGATGGAGTGGGGGTCAGCCAGGATGGTCCCAGCAGCGGCCCCATGCCTGGGGACCCTGCTGGCACCAGCGGAGAGGGGAGAGGGATGGCCCCAGCCCCCCCAGCGATGCCAACACCCATCCCCGGCCACAAGGACATCGAGGGGCCGTTGGCCAAGATCAACACCTGTGGCATGGCCACCCATGTGGGGGCACCCCCAGGCAGTGACGTCCCCCCCAGCCCCTGCGCTGACCCCCACAATCAAGCCCTTGGGGAGCCTGTAGGTGAACTTGCAGCGTCTGAGAAAGTGCCTCTCCAAGAGGCCCTAGTGCTCTTTGGTTGCTCCCCGGATGGAGTGGGGGTCAACCAGGATGCTCCCAGCAGGAGCTCTATGCCCGGGGACACTGGTGGCACCGGAGCAGCCACCCCCAACCGCGACTTCAGCTCGCTCTCGCTGCCTGAGGAGCTGCTCACCCCTGACTACTGCATCCCCGAGCTCAGCAACATCATGCTGAGCCTAGAAATATTCAACATCATCAGGATGGAGCCCCAGGAGCTGTGAGAGGATGCCGGGATGGACCTGCCACCATCCCCACCTGCCACGGCAGGCAAGCGGAGGAAGAGGCAGGCGCAGAGCTCCTTGCCAACGCCACCCAGCAAGCGCAGGGCTCTTGCAGCCAACGTGGGGGTGTGTGTGGGGGGTGGGGATTAGACAGGGGTGAGAGGGATGGAGATGGGGGGAGTGGGGGGTGGGAGAGGAGGCGTGGGTATTTGTTGAAGGGGAGGTCGGGGAGGGGGGTAGGGAGGGGTTAGACCAGCTTGGATGGGACCTTTTCTCTTGTCTTTTCAACTAAAAGCTCCTTCTCCAGAACCGCTCCCTGCCTGTGTGGGAGGGGGAGGGAGAGCAGGGGGCACCAAAAAACAGCACCCGAGAGGTGCAAAAGCCCTGCTGAGCCCCAGATCCGAGCCGGGGAAAGCCCCGAGGGGAACCGAGCCACCCCCAGGGCCGAGTCACCACCAGCGGGGCAGGCAACGGTGGGGCGGCACACGGACGACTCCCCTCTCCCCTTCCCCAGGGGGAGCAGCCCTTTGGTGGGGAAGCCAGGACAGACAGGTCCCTGCAGGACTCACGGGCACGGCCCCACACAGAAAGCAGCACGCAGCCCCTGCGACAACGACAGACCTTGGGGGCCGGGGGGGACACAGGCACACACGACAGCAAGGGCTCCAACGCCTTCATCTTGAACCCCACCAGCGTCCCCTCCAGTGGGGACGGGGCTCGCTGCAGAGCCCTTCAAAGCCTCAAGACCATCACAGCCTTCCTCAGGTCCCACTGACCTCAGCCCCAGAGAGCCCAGCTTTGCCTCACTGACACAGCAAAATAACCCCAAATCACCCCAAGAATGGCGAGGGAGGGAGCTGCGGGCCAGGCAGGGACCCTCCTCCCCTTGTCTGCCTGCACCCATTTACACCCATTTACCAGCAAAACTCTCCCTGCAGGATGCAATTTGGTGGGAGCAAGATTTGTGGGTATGTCTGCACCCAAAACGCAGCAGTACGTGGCACCCTTTAACTGGTGTTCTTCCCAAGCCCATTCACCTTTGCAGAAAAAGGGATTGTCATCCTGCACATGGCACAAAGCAGGACACACACAGCCCATGGTGGCTGAGAGGGTTATAAGGGAATAAAGGCACTGAGCTGGTAAATTCAGCCACCAGCACTTGAAATCAGACAGTGAGTCCCAACTCAAGAAGCGCTCGCTCTCCTCCCTGCCATCACGCCTCACCATCGAGCTATTCAAGCCGTGCCATTGTACCAGCTGTCCCAAGGGTGGCCCACAGCATCTGCCCAGCTTCAGCAGGCACCAAGGCCAACCCTTACGCTTCCCCTGCCTGACCCTCCGACTCAGCTCCAGCCCTTCTGGGGCAGCCCGTGCAATTTGCCATGAGCTGCTGTTAACACTCACGGGCCCACTGACAGTACTGGATTTACTCCAGTTTATGTCAGGAACAGTGAGCTCACCCAGGACATTCGGATTCTTCCCATCCTCCCACCAACCTTATTCATAAACAGCGGTTGGTTTGGTTTTTTTTAAACAGAGTATTTTAGGTAGATGTAATTACCGTGAAATGCAGCAAGAGGTCAGCAGACTGCATCATCACACAGACGGTCCAGGAGATGAGACGCGGTGAGCCGGGAGGACAGAGTCAGCCCCTTCCACCGTTCAGCCCCTGGAAACACTTTGAGACAACCAGAGGGTCGGGCTGCTCCAATACAGCTCTCTCACTCCTGGCTCTGGAGCCTTCATCTCACATTCCCCACATCCCTTCAGCCTTTCTAATCACAGGCTTTAGGGTCCCTACATACGTCCGTGAGCAAATATTGATTTGCCTGCACTGGCTACAGATCATAATCTAACTCCACGCACCTTAAAGAAGCTCAGCGCACACTCCACGTTCTTACAGCTGCTTTGATTGCAATTCAGTCTCTAGTACATTACCCTTATTTATAATGCCAGGGCTTCAGCATGGTGCCTCAGGCACTCTAAAATTATTACAGGGCCCTTTTGACTTGCAATTCCCTTCCATTCAATTCCATTTTTAGTTGTCAGCAGAGACTCCCATTGACCAGCGGTGGAAGACAACGGTGCGCAGGCAGACAGCACTACTGCATGTTAAGCCAATCCTATAGAAATTACTTGCACGCGGCTCAACGCGACGGGTCATCTCAGTTTGAATGAGAAACACCGGGTCTGGAAGAGCAGGTGGCAGAGTGCTCCTGGGTGCAGCTTCCTTGGAGAGGTGAGACATCCAGGCTTGGAGCAGCACCAGGGGTGCTCAGCTGCAGCCCCTCGACAGTGCCATCCGTCCGGCTGATGCAGCCATCATTTAAAAAAACGGCGAAGGAAAGCAACTTTAACAATCAGAGCTCCGGTGAAATCAAACTTCAATTATTTACCAAATCTCACTTTTACAGTCACCTAGCAGCAAACCAGTTTCCACGGCTGGTACAAAATATTCAAACCATCAAAATATTTAGACATACCATACAGAATGTATGGAAATATGCTATCAGTTCCCCCCTTTCTGTTTGAGGCTACTAATTCTTTTAGTAGTCTCACTTGAACATAGCTTGTGTCACAGTTGCGCACAGCGTTCTTTATCTCCTTCCTTCCGTTCATTTATGCTAACATTAACAGGCTGTATTTAAGAGAAATGCTACTAACTTAGACAAATCTTTAAGTTGACAGCTTACTTAGCTGTATTTAGGAATACATGAACTAATCTACAACCATGCTGTTTTAGAAGAAGGTACCTTTCATATTCCTGGGTAAAAAAAACATTATATACAAAGACATTCTATGTAAATTTTATTTAATGGATATATCCTTTCAGCATTTTTTTTTTCAATATAATGACACCATTTCTTCAGCTAGAGAAAACAGTGAATTGCAGAACTACAAGAAATGGATTCCTGAGGATGACAGGGAGGTAAGTATTTTGTTGGCGAGTTATCGATGGGTTTATTTGCTTTTTTCTTATTTAATCTAGTGATGACTTTCCCCTTTGCCTGTTCTCAGCCAGGATTCACTCTAACAGCTGGTGACCAGGCAATCACACTCACTCAGTAAGTTATCAAACACCAGAGGCCTTCATTTGCATAGCCATGTTAATCTGCTGTTCACAGCACATCCTTCGGTTCACTTTTAATAAATAAATCCCACAAAGAAAATAGCAGAGGGGAAGGAAGGTTGCTGTGCTGCTTTCCAAAGCAAGCAGTAGCTCAGGCAGCCTCAGAAGGGATGGTTCTGCCCACTCTACTGAACAGAACAGCATCCTCCTCTGTGAGCACTACTGCTGCTTTCACGAATAGGCCCTCTGAAATAAGGTGCTCAGCATAAGGGTGAAGAATCAAGCCCCAAATCAGTTAACTGCTGGGCCAGTTCCTGGCTTTGCATTTCCCATGACAGTCAAAAGGAAAACGCATTCCTGCACTCTAGAGACAACATTTTTGATTTTCAGGCAAACTTTTTTCTCCTGTACCACCAGACCCTGGAGCCTGATGCATAGTTAGATGTTGAGGATTTCTTGGCTGGGCAAAGGCATGTGAGCAATCCAGCCGCTATGTGGGAACGAAGCATAAGTTTACAAAATACTGTGTCCTTGTGCGCTGGGAAAAAAGAAGATAAGAAGAGCCTGTCCTGACAAGCAACACCTGGATGCTGAAGAATGAGATAAGTAACTGCATCCACTGTGACCTTGGCAAGGTTTCATAGACAACTTTGAGAAAGTTCCCATGAGAAAATTGCGGAACCTACATAGCTGCAAACCACAAGTAGGTGTGTTTTAGTAACGAATAAACATTAGCAATGTACCAATCATATTAGGACTAGTAGGCATAATTATCGTAAGCTGTATAAATATGACCTATCTGTGCAAATAAAGTGAATCACTTCTATCACTCATATTGAGTCGTCTTCAGTGCATTCCTCTGCCGCTCGCAGTTAGACTTTTTCTAACCTTGACACATCACTGCTATTGCAAAAGCTCCAACAAATTCCTTTTGCTTTCTGTTCAAGGAAAGTTTCACCAATCTCCAGGAGAAAACAGCAGCCCCAGTTTAAATCCAGCCTGTGCCTTCTCTGCGCAGATAGTATGAAAGAAAAAACAAGAGGTGAAGTGTAAGCCAAAGTACCGCTGCTTTCCTAACCGACTAAAAGCACGAAGACCTCATCCTTGAAACAACACAGTAAATGACCCTGTGACAACAAGCACAATCCCACAGAGGTCACCAGATGCAGAAACACATCCTTCTTTCTCCAACACCTTTTCCCTTGGCCCCCCCTCCAAACAGCGCTCGTGCGGGCTCCAGATGTCTCCTACCTCGGAAGCACCTTCTGCCACAGCAGCAATGTTCTTCTGCAGAGTTCGACACCTCTGTCACCCCAACCTTAATCACAGGATGAATAAAGGGCCTGACAAAGTCTACAAGGGGTCCATCTTTCTCAGCCTTGTCCTCTTTTTTTAAGCTGCGGGGCTCTTGTCTGAATGACATTTTTCTAAGTACAGCTGGTAGATGAGTGTTGGAAATCGGTGCCAGGAGCTGAGGCTGGAAGAGAAGACAGGATTTTTGAGCTGGAAGGCGCGGGAGCCTGGGAGGGGGCAGAAGAGGGGCTCTGCAGCAGAGCGAGGGGCTCTGCAGTGAGGGGCTGCCAAACAGGGCGAGGCGCAAAGACGCCTGCGATGACGACTCGCTGGGCAAGTCTGTATTAGCGACTATAGTCTCCGAAATCACTCCCCTTCCACCTTCTGGAAGGAGCGGGGCGGGAAGATTCTCCCTGTGGGAAGCAGTCTGGGACAGGACGTGGGGGACACGTGGGGTTTGCGGAAGGGCTCTGAGCGAGCAGCAGAGGCTGCCGAGGCAGTGGTGCATCAGGAGCTCGGGGCAACAGGGGCAAGGCCTTTCCCTCCGTGCTGTGCCCCCACACTTACATCTGGACACCTGTGGCCAGGGCTACACTTGGGGCTGGAGTACGCAGGCAGGAGCCCTGCTGCCAGCTCACCCCCTGCTTACACACCTACCCCACGCACAGCACTGCTGCCTCCTTCTCCTGACCAAGGAAGCAACAGCCATAAGCTACCTCTCCAGCACGTGCAAGCAGGCCAGTACACTTTCAAACGCGTTTCCTCTAAAAACATCCCAGACAAAACAGATGCCAAGAGCGACAGTGTCATTCTCTGCCTCCAAAGAAGCGGGGTACTGCTGAGACTGTCCACTGCACACAGAGAGAGCGCTTTCCACCAGCCGTACCAACACACCCTCACCAGGTATTGCCTGTTGATTAATTACTTGCACTAGCTGATCTTCCCCACGTCGACTTTCGGAATGTTGGGCCATTATGGGACTTGGATTCCTCCCAGTACGAGGCAACAGCATCTTTTTAAAGAAATAAAAATAGCACTGCTAAATGGGTACAACTACCTCTCATATTACTAGAGTTACCACAGAACGCATCGTTGGTAGAATTCCACTCCGTCTGGGTGACTCACTCTCTCGATGATTTTTTGAGCCCTTACATCTTACCAGTTTACTGAAAAGGCAGGGGTTTTTTGGACAAAAGCCCAAATAAAATACTTCGCAGTCCATGTAATTCTCGGCCTTCCTATGTTCCTATAGGTCTGCTTCTCTAAAGCGGATAAATAAATCATGCATTTGGTTTTCAAGTAATGCTATCAAATGCCAGACAGACATCATCTAACCCAAGAACCCATTAACTGACCCAAGCTTTGCTCCCCACGAGACCAAAGTTTTAACACACTCAAGATTTAAATGCATTTTATCAAAACTGGAACATACATACCTATGTATATATCTCATCCCTTCTGCTCTGAACAGCACCAGGGAAAAACTGAAAAAAATTAATCCCAATAATTTACTCCAGAGCTGTCTTGTGGCTCAACAGGCTGATTCACAGGTCAAAGAAACTCGCAACGAAATAGCAGCAGAGCTACTTTCATTCTCCGTTTCCCAAGAAAGAGTATTGCAGTTATGTTTGCCAATATTCACCGTTTACACCCATTAACCAAACTTCCCTATTATTTATAACTTCTTGGGGTATGATTTCATCGCTTTTACACATATGCCCCTCTGCCTCGCACTACAACCATGGATCCTACTTGAGGTTGCTCACCGAGTACAGTACGATTTCACCTTAGTACACTTAGAAATATCTTTGTGAATGATATTTCACAGCATGCTCTTGCATGTCCCCTTCAGTTAGTAAACCATCATTGATACGCTCTACGTATCTGTATTCCTAAAGTTGTCCTGTTTCTGTAAAACTGATCTTAAGTCAAGCTGTTATGCAGCTGTTCCATAATTAAATTGCATACCATAAAAGCTGACGTAGAAAGCATTACCACGTTGCAGAAGGTAAATATTCATAGATTAAGCTTGTTCTCTTTAGCTTGAAGAACTAGGCAAATTAGAGATCAGAACTTCTAAAATTAATCAAAACCTTGGCAGATGTATTAACAAAAATAAAGCTCAGTGTTTTAAAGAAAATAAAAAGAGTCTGCTTTAGTTCAAGCTCTGCTAAAATTACCTGATGGATAGGTGCCTAACGTGCATCCTGTGCCAGACACTCTGTAGGCACAGAGACCTTTCTTATACACTTTCTTAATTACCTGCATTGCTTATCAATACTCACTCATTCATATAGGCATAGTCATTTAAAGCAACTTATCTTAGTAGGGCTATTTTCATCACAGCTCGCTTTGAATACTGTCTCATTTTGGCAACATCAACTGGTCAATCCTTAGGTATACATCGGATTCCCACAGGTACCCACACATACAGAATCTGGCACTTGTGAGACAATGCCTGTGCAAAGGCTAACGAGGTGGGTAAAACAGTCTCATTTGGTGCATCCAGGATGGGTGCTGCATCCTCTGTCCACAGCGTGGACAAACACAGGACTAAGATGCACGCGATACAGTGAATTTACTGGGTGAGAAGGGAGAAAGCGGAAGAGGATTTGCCTTCTGAAACTGGACAGTACTCTTCTCAAGAGCAAGAGCTGCCGCTTTTATTAACTGTTTTCAAAAATCTGCAGCTAAGAGGACTCCTTTGAGCTGAGTACTTAACAGTCCTTCTCCACTTGTACATACTTGACAAATACAAGTGTATTGCCCCTTAGGGTGTGTTTTGGCTTGATGGGGGTTTTGTTTGTTTCTCCAGAAGAAATTACTAGGAAGTAGTAAATGTCAGCAGCTCTTCAAGTATGCTTGTGTGTTTCTGCATGGTTTGTAGCCCTGCCTCCAAAGGAAAAACACAGGCACACAGTTTAGCATTGAAAATACTTCACACTGTACTGATGGCTTCTTTTCTTCTGAATCTCAGTTTGTAATTGTTGGAAGCCAGTTTTCTAGTCATAAACTTAGGTGAGCTATTGGAAAAACCTGCTGTATATTATCTTTATACTGCTATCCACCAGCATGGAACTTACTGTCCTGTAACTACACACCTCAGATTATAAAATACATATGCACGTGTTCATTTCAAATGATCAGTTATTTACGTCATAGCTGAAGAAACATACCTCAACGTGAGAAAACAAGTATACACCTACTCACTCAACTGCAAGTTGTAAGCTTCACTGCAACACACCTTAGACTTTTAGTTTCTTTCCAGAGGTGAAGATGACAACAGAAAGGCTAGAGTCCAATGCTGTTTTCACCTACCCTGAATGTTATTTCAAGTTATTGTTCTGTGATTAATACAAAGATTACACAGTGATATGGCTTGAAAGGCTGACCATCTTTCACGCACTCTGCAGAGTGGGAGGTTTTGCACATGAATCATAGAGAAATGGGAATCAGCACAGGTAGATCAGTGATTTGTCTGTCACACGTATAACAAAGTGTTAAGAGGTTAACTTGCAATTTGTTTCATTTTTATCCTTACATCTCCACCACTGGTAAGCCAGTTGGGTGAGATCCTTCATTTCTGTAATTCCAACTGGTTTACACTGTACTCAAAATTTCCACCTCTAAACATGGGCCCACTCAAAACAAACAACAGATTTCAGGTTTTAAAAACACTTTTTTAGTTTTAAAACATCTCTAAGTTTTACAGCAGTCCAGTTGTATGTGCAACTCCTTGCCCGTAAATCCACCAGTCTGATGCTCATTTACATCATAGGTCTTTCACCGAGCACAATGTTCCTGAGGTGGGCACAATGCGATATGTGCCAGTGTAGACTCTTTTCCATTACCAGGGAAGGTAAAAAGATGCTTCAATATCACTGAAAATTCAGGCTGGATGGAAAAACACACAAGCAGAAAATGCTGATTTCAAAAATGCCAAGGCACATCCTTTCATTGCCCACATGGAAAAAACCCATAGACCAGGTATGGCTATGGAGATCTCTTCCTCCACCCCACTACTGCCTAAAAGGACAACGGGCAGATTTTTCACGCTGCTTGGGACCCACAAAGATCTATAATTTGCTATTATATTTCTGCATGCAGCCTCTGCATCATGTGGGAGCAAAGAAATGCTCCTGCTGCCTTGCAGCCCTGCCACTCCACAACTCTCAGGACACCTCAGAGCTCTGCACATCCACATCGGTTCTCCTTGGGTGGACATTCCCAGAGGAATTATGCTGCTGTGAGCATGCAAAACTGCGTAATCCAAGCCACTTGAAGGAGATACAAAACAATTGTACATTTTCTCCTTAATAAACAGTCGCTCTGGACACAGAAGTCACAGACTGTCTCTGTTCGGCAGCACGTGGGATAGCGGCGCATCAGTCACATCCTACATTTTCTCTGTGTTGTTTCTTTCTTGTGCAACACTTGCAGATATCCACTGGGGAATATGGTAATCCCAAAACACTGCTGCCTCCATGCCTCCACAGTCCATGTGAATTTCTCAACTTGGGTCTTTTCATGTGTCTGATATTTACAGGGACAGAATCTCCGGCTTTGCTTGTCATCAATAATACATCTATCCTATGAAGAACAAGAAGACTGGGACACCAAAAAAACCCCCAAACCCAAATGACAGAGAAGTCCATTTCTCTTTCAACTGCCTGAAAAAACACTTTCCTCCTGGACCCCTGTGGATATACGCAAAGAGAGAGAGAATGCAGCCTTTGAACAGTAACTGGCATAAATCTTTCTCCTCTGATCATTCTCCCTCTGACTCATAAATCTCAATCCACCAAGAAAATAGTGCACAGCTCTCACAAAGCATGACATGCACCTAGAAGGGAGCCACAATTAAAAGAAGAGACAAGAGAGACAAATGATATGGGAGCCATTTCCTTAAGGAACAGAACATTTTTCCCTTCTTATTCGTCATAATGACTACCAGTAAATAACAGGAACAAGCAACAGGTTTGAATACAACACCGATGAATTTAACTTTAATGCAAGTAAAGTGCCTTATTACAAGTCTGGATTGAAAAAGATGTTGAGAAGGGTGGTTTTCAGAGAGACTGCTTACATTTTAGTGTTTAGCGAGACCTGAATCTGCAGTAGATGGGTACAAAAAACAATGAGAAAATGTCTTCTTTTTTTTTTTTTTTAACAAGTTAGGGCAAGTGAGAGTCATCTCTCATTTTTGTGTGTTCTTTAAAAAAAGAAGAAGAAAATCCAAATGAAAAAGGCAATAAACAAATACTGAGACCTGGGAGGGAAGGCGGGCTTTATTCTACCCCACGACTAGCCCTTGACTCCTGTTCTTCTGCGGTCATGGTCACAGCTCTCCCGCATAGCATCACCTCCCTCTCTGATTTTCAGACCTCACATACTAGCTTAGGGAGCTACAGCCAAGCTTCGGTGCTGCCCAGAGAGTGTCAAAACGTGAGAGGTGCTAAAGGAGTCCTGTAGGTCCCTCTCCACCAGCTCACTAGAGATGGGCTCTTGCTAGGACTCAGGCAAGGTAGGGGGAAGGCTGGCTCGTACCCCTTATTCCCACTGATGCCACCTTGACCCACATGATTGAGCCTCGTGGGCTGACTCCCAGCACGCGGTGCTGTGACTGAAGTTTTCGCATTTGGAGCGCTGCAGCATCCTCTCTATCCTGTCGATCAAATGGCCAGTCGCTGGCATGAGCAACAGTTTACATCACTCACAACCGAACCCGAAATACAGGAAGATTAGCTGCCAGGCCCATTTAAGACTCCCAAAGCAGAACAGAAGCAGATAAGGGAAGCAAAGCAAACCCTCCTTGGAAAGATAAAGAAACTTTGCAGCTGACACAGGAAAAGCAGCTATTAAGGTAAGCAGGGGTGTTACCAGTCTCAAGCTAGAAGTATTTTGAAAGGTGACAGCAATTAAGAACCCATGCAAGCCTTGAGCTTAAAAACACTCTGACCTTGAAGGAACTCAATCTGCCTTTCTGGTTCCCAGGACATATGGCCTCAGTAACAGATGATATATATCACTTCCTAGTTCAGTATAGCTACATAGGTATCCCGTAAGGCTTGTCTGCTACAGGACAGAGGGTCTTTGCCTCACCTGCTGACTCTTCAGCTGCCTGCTACCCTGGCTGATCACTTTGGAATCACTGCTGCCCCAAGCCCCCATGTGCTAGATGGAGCCAGCCGGACTACTCCATGATTCCAGACCAACTTCAGCTGTCACACAGGCCCTGGACCAGGATGGCAGGTTGCACTGAACATTTTGTCTCAGGCGAGCATCTCCACTCCTCCCTGGATGTCACCGTCACCTTGTACCATGGGATCTCTCCTGCCACAAGATCCAGCACAGCCATTACAACCCATAAGCACCACCGCAGTCATATACCCCAATCCAGTGTCCTGGGTCTTCGGACTCAAAAGAACAGCCCGTCTCTCCCGTACATCAAAACCAATCAAGTCTAGCAGAAATGATGACATCTTGGACACATCGAGTTTTCCGCTGGAACAGTGCCACCCTGGTGACTTGGTTCACTCCAGGCAGCAGTCTGGGGACAAACGCAGCAGTTTCTCTCTTACCCTCCAATATAAAGCACTTCCACAAACTTCTAGGTGGTATTGGGAGAACAGCACCCAAACTGTCTCTCGTTTCTCTGCTCCCTCTGCTGGGTGCCAGCCCAGCATTATCAAAATGCCTGCTTGGGTAGCGCTGCCAGGCAGCGGCACACAGAAGCTAAAGCAGGCTGTAAAGTTACTACACAGTCTCCCAAAGAGCTCAGTAATTACCACTGTTAATTCTTACCAAGAACAATACCACCACTACTCTTTACAGGGACCAAGCAGATCAAAAAGCAGATCCGGGAAGAGAGTTTCTGAGTTACAGGCTTCAGTGTCGGCAACCGCTGACATCTCCAGCCAACAACCAGATCACGCAGCCCGGACAAGGCCGTACGCCCACCACCTAATATTCCACACTGGCATCAGTCCACAGCCACTGCCAACCATTGTACGTACATGGATGCTGATCCACGCACAGCTATTCAAAAAGAAAGGCATCACAGCCCCTGTAATTGTGAACTTGCATCTTGGTGCAAAGAAAGACAGTGGATATATCGGGTTTGTTGCATAAAGTGTGGGCCAAGAAGCTAATCACTTCTATGTGTCTCATGATACTTTTTTCCCTTGTCAAAAGGGGATAATCCACCATTCTCCATAGTCCACTGTATTTTCAAATGTAATTCCAGTTGGGGCCTCCCCTGCCTTTACTAGGCAAACAGACTAAATGCCAGTGAGAATGGATTTTAAATCTACATTTTAAGCACTGGAGAAGTAGAACTAGTCAAGACACAAAATTACTTACAACTGCTCCCTCACTGCAATATTCCAAACAAGATGATACTACAAACTCTTTCAATTCTCTCTTTAGAAAGGTAATCAGCCTTGCATAGACCAATCTGGGGCTGGTTCTTGGTATCTTCAGAAAAGAGATAGTAAAATAATTATAAGACAATCAAGACCCTTCGGAACACTTCTTCATTAGGGAGGGATCGTGCACTAGACTTATGCCGGGTATAGAGAGGGGGTCGGTTTCATTTGGGTTTTGCTTTACATCTTAAAGATGGATTATTACCGCAGGAAAAGTACAACCAAAATGATTGAAATAGTCACATTCCTCCTTCCATAAGGTTTAAATGCATTTCAAGCTCATATCTGGAAGCGGAACAAAATCAAACATAGATCTCCTCCTAATTTTCCAAGCTACAGAACAATAAGTACCGCACAGTAGAAAACAAGATCTAATACAAGAGGTGGCAGCTGGGATTTCATGCTGCTTGTATGTATTCACGTAAACAGATATGCAATCACAAGCAAGCATCACTCCTTTGACACTGGAGAGGCATTCTCTTTCTAGCTGCGCATGGAAGGGATAGTTTCGCCATACACTGCTCCAACAGCAGTGAATCAGAACTAGCAAGGGAGTCGCTGCATTTTACAGTTCGTAGCAGTCACGTTCGAAAGCAAGGCCTGGTGTTTCTCCCTGTAAAACCAGTTCATGCAAGCCCAACGTGGCCCCACGCACCCCCTGAGATTCAGCCACCAGATTCCCAATTAAGACATGCTGAACCGGACAACTTGGAAAGTACAGTTCAGTCCCCAAAAGGCAACAGGGTAGCAAGATCTTCCACTAGCCTCTAGTAAACAAGAAACAAGGAAAGCCCATGCTTGCCAGGCAATCACTTACCCTCAGACACACCAGGCAAACTCTGTCTCGGAAGCACTTGAAGATCACCACCCACAGACGACCTTGATGAATCAAACATGCAGCCCATCATACAAAAGATGCTACTGCCTCCTAAGCCCCAGTTTGCACCATAATATCAACAAGATCCCAAACTCAGTCAAAACACCACAGTGTTCTTATTTTCTCGTGTCTTTAGACAGTAATTGCAACGTACCCTCTTCTCTTCCACTCCCCTGCACAGCTCAAGCGCACACAGGGCTTCCTTTCTTTATGAAACTAGACAATTAAAATTTACTTTGTAACAACAATTTGTTTGGATTCCCATCTATAAAAGCCTCCAAAAATGCCACACTGTACAGTAATTGCTCTACTGGTGAAATACAAAGGTTCGGTAATGTTTATAAAGCCATTTAAACTGCATGAGCAAAACTATTTTGCTTAATGACATTTTCCAACCCTTCATGCTATGTACAAGCTCACTTCTTCCAAGAGTCACCCCTACTCACATGATCAAATCATGCCACTTGAAACGCTCTGACATTATTTGGGCATATAAAAAGGTTGAAATTATCGTGACGACGGCAACCTAAGGACTGCAGATACCCAGAATCTGGTATCAGAAGTGAAAGCTGAAAAAGAGTTAGATCTCTTGAAATTACACATTTTAAATACCAGAGACACAAAGTGTTTAAAAGCCATTCAATACCAGGGCTCACCATAAAACCATAAAACCATAGAAGGTTCTGAAACACTTGTCCTGAATCATTTCAATGGAAATATTAAAGGATGAAAACGCTCCATGGAATTACAGGATTCATTTATATAGACTGACAAACTCACTTTGTGGTAACATGTTTTTAAATGTCAAGCAGCATAAACAAGGTATCTGAAATTACCACCTAATACAATGACTTGAACTTCAGCGCCTTCAAAATCACAATTCTACGAAGACTGAAATAAGTTTGACAGACTGAGGTATAATCAAAATCACTGGAGTCAAGAGAAATTTATCCAAAGCAAAAACCATTTCATGCTTGCACACATGTATGTGTACTAGAAAAGAAAAGTAGAGCGTAGGTTTTCAACAACGACCAAAAAAAGGCTCGAAAAACACTTGGAAAAAATAAATTCTGCCACTCACTCCGCTTTTGCTGGGCACGCCAATTTTCACATTTTGGTCAAAGATCACTCGGCTTCTCCAGTTTACCTCACTTTGAGAAAATCGTTTTCAGAAAACATGCCTCCAAGAAACATCGGACAACGGTACGTCCACACGATTAAATAAGAGGTAGGAAAACCCAGCAATAGATCTATCACACACTTTACAACAGCAGCGATCGCTTGCTTGCAAGCCCCTGGCCAGAATCCTTCTCCTTGGCAAAATAAATTAATGCTAGACAGTTCTCAAGACATCACATCAACAGGAAAAGGGTTAGCTCTCCCTCGCATCAATAAAGCACATCATCTGACCTAAAGCGCAAGTCTTCACCACTAAACCACTTTCAGAAGAAACAGTGCCAACCTTCAAAGACATCTTCCTAGAGTGAGCTGTCTCTCCTGACCATTTTGACTAGTTACAGACTTTATATCTGTCTAGTTCTTCATCTTTTAGGAAGGCTAACGAGGTCAGAGAAGTAAAGGACAAGTCCAGCCAGTATTACTTATGGACCTCTTTTTTCACTGTTGTTCAGTACAGATACGCAGCATTGCGGAATCCTTCGGGACCGATTTCTCCCACCAAACCCACACTGCAGACTTCATCTTAAAAACATATCCTCTCAAGGATAAACAAAAGTAAGCTCATATCCGCCAGACCTGAAAGATGTTTTCACCAATGCCTCAGGACTGTCCACTGCTGCTAGTTCATCTGCTAAGCTTTCTTCAGGAGGTCTCGGGCCACTGATGATGGTCGGCTTTGGCCTTGCCTTGAGGTTGCCGGTCAGCCCACCGATAATGGGGTTCCACAAGCAGTTCTGTCATTTAAACCCTGCAAAACCAGACAGTCAGCAAAATACATTCATAGGCCTACTGCCCAGCCTCTCAGCAGTCTGCAAAACAAAGACGCTCTCTCATCTTTTTACCTTTGCATCATCACCAGTTTGGGATTAAGCCTGAAAACCCAAAATAAAGCTCCAAGTGGAAATAAGCACTAACTTTCAGCTCATTCCAAGTCCAAGACCACAATGCTTCCCATAAAAAGATTTGGTTACAGAACAGGGAGTTTTCACATCTCAGTAAAAACCACCCTCTCCACATTAACTTCCAGCTTAGCATGTATTGGCGTGCCTGTATTTGAAGCCAAAGAACTAACCAGAAAACAAAGTATCAAATCAATACAATAGTAATCGTTGCGTTTCTTAGTGCTTAAATTACAGATTTGAGATATCACTGAAGGGCGCCTATCAAAAAAACATACTTCTTTTCTGCTGAAATTGCAACTTTTCCCAGCAGACATTCAAATGCCAAAATATTTCTATGGATGGCCTTTTTACACTTACTTCCAAGAGTCACCAGGCGCCTCTTGCATGTCATTCAGAGAACCCATCCTCATCTGTAAGCCTAGCTCCACTGACAAAGTACAATTAGCACCCTTCAGTCAGATCTCCTCCCCACCCCTGAAGAACAGAAGACCTGACTTACAGCTCCTCAAATTCAAGGACAGGGAGGGATCACTCCCCGCTTGCGGTCACGGTCACAAGACAGGCTCAACCTGAGGAAGAAACCAAATCAACGTAACCTGCTACCCATCAAATCACAACAAGGCTACGAGGAAGCAAAACCCAGCCTGAGAACAGCTTCCCCCCGGGGAGCCCTCCCGCCTTCCCGCCTCAACTCCACTCACTCCCCGCTCTCTCCACCTCCTCCCCCCGGCGGCGCAGGGGAACAGGGGACGGGGACGGGGGCTGGGGTCGGTTCCTCACCCCTTGTCTCTGCCGCTCCTTCCTCCTCAGGGGGAGGAGGACTCCGCGCTCGGCCCCTGCTCCGCCGGGGGGTCCGTCCCTCCCGCGGGAGACAGCCCTTCACCAACTTCTCCAGCGTGGGTCCTTCCCGCGGGCTGCAGTTCCTCACAGACTCCTCCAGCGCGGGTCCCTTCCACAGGCAGGGTGCAGTCCTTCCGTCACAGACTGCTCCAGCGCGGGAGTCGCGGCCATTTTGGGGGACATCCGCTCCCCCGCTCCCCTCCACGGGCTGGGGGGGACAGCCTGCCGCCTCCCCGCGGGCTGCGGGGGCATCCCCTCCTCCTTCCCTGACCTCGGCATCTGCAGAGGGGTTCCTCTCACGTCCCACTCCCCCGACTCCCTCACGGGGCCTTCCCCTTCTGAAATCTCTTCTCCCCGAGGCGCTACCGCCGTCGCTGAGGGGCTCGGCCTGGGCCAGAGGCGGGTCCGGCTCCGAGCCGGGGGAGCTTCGAGCAGCTTCTCCCAGGAGACGGCCCTGCGGACCCTCCCCCGCCACACAAAGGAAAAAAAAAAAAAAAAAACCCGGCACACACACAAACAACCCCGAAACAGGGAGGGAGCAGATCCCGAGAAGAGCAGCCAAGGGCTGCAGCGGTGCTTACCTCAGTCAAGAGGCTTCTCTCAGCAGAGGGGCAGCAGGCCTCCATCTTACTGGATTCCAAAGGAGTAACTGTTATAAATGAATTTAGTCCCAAACAGGATTCCAATCAAAGTTAACAATTTATTCAATGAATAAAGGCAAGCAAACAGCGCTGGGCGCGCCGGGAGCTTCTGCTCTACCACAACGCGCGCCGCGAAAAACAAGACAGCTTCTTTTGTAGTCCAACGCTCGTTACATATTCATACTAGGAGTGTTCTTCTCCACCTCCTGGTTGTGGGGGTGCAGTAGTTCTCCCAGAAACTGGTCTCACCTTGCACAGCACCGGCTGCGGTCACCAGGACCCAAACAAGTTCACAACAGACACCTCCCCCTCAACAAATGCACACCACAAATGGCCCATCGAGATCCCAAGCACTGCAATCCCTGAGGCCAAACACACATCCAAATGCCTCAGTTCTCCTCCAGGATAGTTAACAACAAAACCGGCTCTGGGCTGGCAAAAAGAGAACGAACTATGCACATATCATCTGTCTCCTCCCGGCCTGCGGTTAGACGAGGATCCACAAAATGGTTAAAGGTTACATAGACAGTGAGGGTCACATTTTATTATGCGGCCCTAGCATTGTTTATAGTGACACGAATCAGATGAACATATTTCACAGTAACAAAAGAGGATGGACTGGAGAGAGAAGCCATGGACTGAAGGAGGCATTTACTTAAGAAGAGGTCTTGTGAAATAAGAGATCCTTTGTCTGTACAAGGCATGCCTTGCTAACGACTGGGCCCCTGAAGGAGAACGAAAAGGCTGAGAAGAAGGGAACATCCTACCCCAGGAGGCGCCGAGAAGCTGAAAAGCTGCTAATAGGCACGAAGTCAGCAAAAATCTTGGATAACCGGAGGAAAGGTAAAGGCAGCAGGGGCAGATCAGACCACCGACTCAATTCACGACCAAAACACTTACACACACACACCCCCCTTGGGCATGTGCTGTAGAAGAAAAGAACACTGGACCTTTAATTCGAAGTGGGGGAACTTCAACCCGATAGAAACTGTGCGAGATAAGCGACTCCCGGTAATAGTTTTGGGGAAGAACTTTGGAAATCGAATGTGTATAACTGAACTTGATAGCATATGTCCATACATTTCATGTGGTTCGTTCAAACTTTTATGTTTTTAATATTTTGTACCTTCTATGAAAACTGGTTTGCTGCTAGATGACTAAGTGAGATTTGATAAATGATCATGCATTAAAATTATGGCTGAAACAAGAGACAAAGGGTAACTGGGGAGATAATTACAAGAGTGTAGTCAAGGGACTAACTAGTAAATCTTCATAAGTTTTGCAGTCCTTTGCTCTTATGACGAGATGTTCCTGTACACTAGATGAGAACAATGCTGAAACTGACCACATGTGATTGAAGCTGCGTTAAGCTTCAAGATCAAAGAACAAGGACAAGAATAAAGACTTCAAGGACAGCCAGCAAGAACTTCAATGGGTCGGTGGTCGCAAAAGCAGCCCTTCGACTCAAAGGGATCCTTCATTGCGCATGATCGGATGTAGGCAGTACTAAGATAATCAGTTGGGATCGTTTTTATGTATATGTACACTAATTCGATTAATATGCAATTACTTATTCTGTATAACCTGTTTGTGCTAAAGCTGTGGTATGGACACTACGTGGAACTATCCCCCGTGCATCCAGCACTGCAATAAAGAATGCCTGCTTTCTAAAACGCCAAAACGAGTCTTTGAGAGTTTCTTCGACCAGCTTTTCGGTGTCATTTTGGTGACCCAGATGGGACGAGGCTTCTGAGACTCGATGGACTTGGGATCGCAGGACCTCCAGCTGGCACTGAGATTTCTTGGGGAGACCCTTGATCCCCGTTCCCTGGGCTCACAAGCCAAGGCCACTGGTAAGATTTTATTTAAAGGCATTCTTTTGATTAACTTGGTTCTGGTATTCTGGTCTGGTACTCTTACCTGTAAGCCCGACTAAGAGAAGTCAGCAAGGAAGAAATATAAAAGGATCCTTAAAAATCTGGTATTCTGGTAGAAGTACTCCTCTGGTAAAGGGTATTCGTCTCGCTGGTTGAAGGCAAAGATACTCATTTGGTTTGGTCTCGGTAATTTGATTAAGGCTTTGGTATTTGACTATTGATTCTGGATATGACATTCGATCTCTGATTGATTCTGTTTGGTATTTTGACTTAGGCTCTGATATTTGACTTTCTGATTTTTGTATACTGAAGGTATTGATAATGGGAACAGGACAGTCAAGTGAACTCCATAAAAAATCACCTCTGCGGTGTGTTTTAAAACACTGGAAACAGCTGGGGGGCGTCCCGGGTGGTAACGTCGCCGAAAACCGGAATAAAACTCCTTAACGGCAATGAGAAGTTAAGAAGCAGGCACTCCTTTATTGCAGCGCTGGGCACACAGGGGATCCCTCCACCTAGTGTGTGCACCTGTCTGGTTTGATCATGCAGGTTAAATACACACCTGTTATAGATATTCACTAGATGCCTGGGAAATGTCATACATAATCATCAACTGTCCGATAAATCATTAGCATATGTAAATGTCCTTTTATGCAGGCGTGGTGAAGTCTCTGGTGGTCTTCAGAAGCCCTCTGGTGGTCTTTCATAGTCTTCCTCACCTTGTCCGATAGTTGACCTCTCTTATGTGATTCTGCGCAGTACGATTTTGCCATCATGTATTAGATTTACATGAAAGTACATTCAATGTTAATTCTTGAATTTAACGTTTCTAGTGATTGGCCCTCAGTCACACCACCTTATCAATATTCTTATACTAAAACATTCATTGGTTAATCTTACTTAATTCCACTAACTGGAATCTTGATCAAAGTGGGGTTTCTAAGCAACGGAACTAAGGTCCATAACAATCTCTCTTAGTTTCTTAAAACAAAACACTACAACCTAACAAATCTGTCAAAATTTCTATGGTTAACCGATCTTAGACAAGACTTATTCTTTTATGATTGCATACTGCACATTTTGTATGTTCCTTAGTTTCTATAGCTATTGTGAGCTTCAAACCCCTATTTTCTACAATTTTTACCTTTTAACCAAACCTGACTTAAGTAAAATTTCAACTTTTATCAAGTATTGGTAACATTTCCCCCCTTTGAAAGTTTTGAAAATCACTTCAGTACTTTCACTGTAATTTATCAATTATTCACTATAAGCTAAAAGAAGCTCTGGGATTGTTTGTCCATTTTGATGTCAATAACTTGGATAATCATAGCTTTATGATTGATTTTCTTCTTCAAAACCCTGAATCAATTGTAAAACTAGATTATCCTGAATCAACATCCCAGGAGCGACTGATATCAAGATTAATAATTTAAGCAATAATCGCCTCATTTTGTTTACCTCACACTACTTATTCCTTTACCATGTCAATTCATGATTCTACTTTTATAATCTTACATCTGCTTTGTATCTTACGCTTAGAGCAACTTATGAGGAAATATTCACAGCCTATACCACACAAGAGGATCAATGCCCCTGACAGTATCCCTAATAGTAACCCTAATATTATAAGCTTTACACAATTATTTTCCCAAGTACATAGCATGCAACTTATCTATAAAGTTTCAGTTTTAAAGGACCAACTTCCTTAGACCTCCAATTCCCTGTTGGTGCTTTCTTTATTCTTGAATAATGAATCCATGCATCTGATTCAGCAATCTTGACAGCAGTGAAAGTAGTCAACAATATTTGAAAGGGTCCTTTCCAGCGTTCTTGTAGAGGTTCAGAAGCTCATGTCTTCACATAGACATAATCACCTGGTTGGAAGTCATGTACCGGATTTTCCAAAGACAGAGGTCTGCTCTAAACAACCGCACTCCGCAGCGCAGTTAAAGTTTTTCCTAAAGAAAGTAAATAGTCACACACATCTTGTTTTCCTTTTAAATGTATGCTCAAATTTGGTTCAGGAGATTCATAAGGTTTTCCATACAATAACTCATAAGGACTAATCAGTGTCCCACTCTTTGGTTGGACCCCAACTCGTAAAAGGGCTAATGGGAGTGCCTGAGGCCATTTCAAATTGGTTTCTTGACATATTTTACTAATTTGTCTTTTCAATGTTTGATTCATTCTTTCCACCTTTCCACTAGATTGTGGTCTCCAAGGTGTATGTAGATCCCATGTAATTCCCAAAATTCTACTAACACCCTGGACCACTTCTGCAACAAAATGGGAACCTCGATCAGAAGAGATTCCAATAGGTACTCCAAATCTCGGGATGATTTCTTGTAATAACCATTTAATGACCTCCTTGGCTTGGTTGGTCTGACAGGGAAAGGCTTCTGGCCATCCTGTAAAAGTATCAACCCCCACCAGAATGTATCGATACCCATTTTGTCGAGGTAACTCTGAAAAATCTATTTGCCAATAGTCCCCTGGTTCCATTCCTGATTTCAATATCCCCATTTGGACCTTTTTCTTTACTACTGGGTTGTTTTTCAAACATATTTCACATGTAGCAGTTGTCATTTTAGCTATTTCTAGCATTTTCACTGATACTACTTGCCTTCTCAAAAAGGTTACTAATGCTTCTGCTCCCCAATGACATTCTTTATGTTTTGTCTGCACTATTTCCCTCATTACAAATGGTGGGACCACTACTTGTCATTTTGATGTCACCCACCATCCTTCCAGATTTTTCCTTGCATTTAATAATTTCCCCAATTTCTCATCCTCTTCTGAATATTTAGGTTTTTCCTTTGGTAATGCAATAGTTCTTGTGGGAATCAATGCCAATTGTAAAGTATTCCTTTTGGCTGCTTCCCTAGCTGTTTTATCTGCTAATCTGTTCCCTACAATCTCTTTTGTGTTCCCTGATTGATGTGCTTTACAGTGCATGATTGCTACTGCAGTAGGTTTCTGTACTGCTTGTAATAAATGCAAAATCTCCTCCTTATATTTAATGTTGGACCCCTGAGAGGATAATAATCCTCTCCCTTTCCATAAGATCCCGTGGACATGGACCACACCAAATGCGTATTTCGAATCAGTCCAGATGTTTACTTTCTTTTCTTTACTCAATTCTAGAGCCCTTGTCAAAGCCACTAATTCCGCCTTCTGAGCTGAAGTTGTGCTCGGCAAGGTATTGGCTTCTATAACTGATTTTTCAGCTGTTACCGCATATCTTGCATAGCGAATTCCACTTTCAACGAAACTGCTACCATCTGTGTACAATTCCCAGTCTGGGTTGTCCATAGGTACATCCTTCAGATCCTCTTGACTGGAATATACATATTCAATGGTAGTCAGGCAATCATGTTCCAGTTGTCCTTTTTCCTGTACAGAACTCAGAAAGACTGCAGGATTAGTCAAATTAGTAGTTTTTAAAATCACATCATCTTGTGATATTTCATCATTCTGCTCAGGGATAGCCAATGGCCCCCCTTTTGCTCCAACACTGATATCACCATGTGTGGCACATATACCACCATCATTCTTCCCAAAGTCATTTTTCGAGCCTCCTGTATTATCATCACAGTGGCTGCTACCACTCTCAAACAAGCAGGCCAGCCTTTGCTTACAAAGTCCAATTGTTTGGAAAAATATCCAACCGGTCGCTTCCAACTTCCCATCTTCTGAGTCAGCACTCCCAGTGCAATGTGTTGTTTTTCATGTACAAATAACTGGAAGTCTTTAGTCAAATCCGGAAGTCCCAAGGCTGGTGCTGTCATCAGGGCCTGTTTTAAACTCTTGAAAGCCCTTTGCTGATCTGGACCCCATTCAAATGGTGGACCTTTAAGAGCTTCATACAATGGCTTAGCCAACAGACCATAGTTCATTATCCACAGCCGACACCACCCAGCCATTCCCAAAAAGGTTCTCAATTCATGGGTATTTCTCGGCTCCGGGATACTGCAAATTGCTTCTTTCCGCTCTGTTCCCAGCTGTCTTTGTCCTTGGGAGATTTCAAAACCCAGATATATTACAGTCTGCTTTGCTATTTGGGCCTTAGTTCTAGAGACTTTGTATCCACTTAGCCCCAAAAAGTTCAAAAGATCAGTTGTTACCTTTATACACGCTGGTCTCTCTTCCGTAGCTATCAGTATGTCGTCTACGTACTGAAGGAGCAAATGTCCAGGTTTGGGACCATCTTGTTTCCACATCTCAAGTTCTTTTGCTAATTGGCTCCCCAAAATTGTTGGGCTGTTCTTGAACTCTTGCAGCAGTCTTGTCCACGTCAATTGTGTTTTTCGTCCTGTGTTTGGATTTTCCCACTTGAAAGCAAATAATTTCCGACTTCCTTCTTCCAGGGGTATACAAAAGAAAGCATCCTTCAAATCAAGCACTGTAAACCACTGATGATTCTCCCCTAGAGCTGTTAACAGTGTATATGGATTGGCCACTACAGGGTGTATATCTTTCACTATCTGATTTATTGTTCTCAGATCCTGTACTAATCTGTATTCTCCTGATGGCTTTTTCACCGGTAAAATTGGAGTGTTATATTCAGATTCACATTCCTCTAAAATTCCATATTTCAAAAATTTATCAATTAATTTCTTGATTCCCAATCTAGCCTCAGGTTTAATTGGATATTGCTTTAATCTCACTGGCCTCACAGTCTCCTTCAGTTCCACCTTTACAGGTTGTGCCATTTTAGATTTTCCAGGTATTTCTGTGTTCCAAACTGTAGGGATCACAGCATCATCAACTTCTTGTGGCATCTCTTGAGTCTTAACCTTCTCCTGTATCATCAATATTTCTCCTGTCTTTGACTCCGGTATCTTTAAAAGAATTTCTCCTCCCTCAAAAACTATCTGTGCATTTAATTTGGATAACAGATCTCGACCCAACAAGGGTAGCGGACATTCTGGCACATACAAAAATTCATGTGTAATTGCCTTATTTCCAAATTTTAAATCAAGGGGTTGAAAGAACGGTCTATTTTCCTGTTTCCCAGTCGCTCCAATTATGGTTGCTGTTTTGTCTCCTAATTTCCCTTTATGAGTATTCAAAACAGAATATACTGCTCCTGTATCTACTAAAAATTCAACTTTATCATTTCCCAGCTTAATTGTAACCAGAGGTTCAGCTGGGCTCCCCTCCGGTCCCCTTCATTCATTCAAAGTCATCATTTTCACAGCCTCTTGCTGATTTGTTTGCAGCTGAGGACAGTCCTTTTTCCAATGTCCATTCTCTCTGCAATAAGCACACTGATTTATTCCTAAAGGTGCATTAGGGTCCTGGTCACCAAAGTTTTTAAAACCTCCTCTTCCTCGGGTTTGTCCTCTTCCTCTTACTGCACCCCCTGTTAAAACAGCTATTAACCTACATTCTCTAATCTTCTCTTTCTTTTCTTTTCTTTGTTCCTCCTCCTTTTCCCGATTATTGTAAACTTTCCATGCTGTTCCTAACATTTTATTCAGATTTCTTGAGTCCTCCCCCTCCAATTTTTGGAGCTTTCGCCTTATATCAGGTGCCGATTGTCCCATAAAAATCGAGGCCAGCTGTTGCTGTTCTGCCTCTGTTTCCAATTTTAAATCAGTATATTTTCGAGCAGTTTCCTTCAATTTTTCCAAAAACACAGAAGGAGATTCATTTTTTATCTTGTTTTATCTCATATAATTTAGACCAATTCAGAGCTTTTGGCATTGCATGTTTCACTCCATACAATACCCACCTTTGGTACCGAGTTAACCTTCTCCTGTCTACAGGGTCATTTGGATCCCATTGAGGGTCTCCTGAAGGAAAATTCTCTTCCAAAGTTCCAGAGAGCATTTCATTCATATGTGGAACTCTTGTGCCCTGCAGTCTCCAGATATAGACAACCCAGACCACTTGTCCACTCCACATGCCCTTGCTTCATTCTTTTGACTGCACCCTCATTCCTCAATTTTTTTTTATTATCTGCCCCAAGAAACAGCTTGCAACTCACGTCCATTATTCATCCTTCCCACTCTGATGCTTCCCTCCAGTTTGCAGTTCTGTAGTTAAAGGCCATTTCCTAACTGTACGCACACAGAGGGCTGCATCAAGGTTGCACAAGTATTCTGAGGGCTTGACTTTGCAAATTTAATGTCTTTTGCAAGTCTGTGGTCACATATGCCTGTTACACAGCAGAATTAATAAATAATCATGCTTTTCACTTTTTTACTTAGTGCCTTATAAGAACAATGGGAAGAACACCACATATCCCGTGCCGTCTCTCTCTCACCATTGTCTTTGCATGTGTACACCCCAGGCTACGTGAGTTGCAACCAAAGAAAGAGAAGACAGCGAAAGACTGCTACAGAGTGGCGTGGCCTCTGCGGGTGGGACCAAAATCCAGACGCTTATCTGCACATGCTCCCCACACTCCTCTTGCCATGCTCAGCAGCAGCAATTCTTTCCTTCTCTCTTGGGAGTAGGAGACATGACATACAAGACATACATGACAGACTGCAGCCCAAGCCAGTGTGTGCTGTTTGCGTACCACTTTCAGCCCCAGTTCCAAGGCTCAGCGTGGCACCAGGAACTCACAACCAGCTGGGACAGCCCTGCCAGTCAAACAGAAGTGGTCCTGGGACCAAAATTCACTGCCACAGCTGAACATGTGGGGATGTCTGTGTACTGAAGGGTTCCTGCTTCTGCCTGAGGGATCGTTACACCATCCCTATGTGCCCTACTGCAACTGAGCAATGACTTATCTCCCCAGAGCAGAGCAAGCTACAGTATTTTACTCCAAAGTTTCCTCCTCTGCTGAATTTACCATACCGTTCATTTCCTCCAGCTCACTGCTGCAGATTCCCAAATCAAATATTGAGTGGAAAGACCAGAAAACATCTAGGTCATATAAAAAATTAAGTGCCACTTGTATAGTGCCATTAAAGTTCAGTGATACCTGTATGGAAAATACTCTTCACAATCACTACAACAAAATATTTTCTCTGCTGCTGCAAAATCCTAAACCAGCAGGGAGAAAGAATAAAGGGGAATTCTTAAAAAGACAGGGAGAATTAAGAGGAAAAAGTGTGGGGGAAATGAACATGAGTTAAACTTGTATAGCTAGCATTTTACACCCAAGCTTTTAGCAGGGGGGGGGAAAAAATTGCACTGAGACAAGGGCAAAGACTAATTACTAAGATTGTATATTGCTGGGACCTTCGCTGGGGACGAATGCGATAGGCAGCTTGGGCTTCGACTGGAGTTAAACGTGCCCATCAGTGATTCAGATAATTTTGTCCAAGAAGCAGCCATGGGTATCTGCTGAAAAGAGACACTTTTGCAGTTTGTGTTTGTTGCCTTTGCAGTCAGTTAATACAGAGATTTGCAGAATGATGAGATTTAATCTTTTCAGTGCCCCAATCCTAGCTAGAAAGGCATGCGTGGGAACAACTGGCTTTTTCAAAAAATATCATGGATTGTGTTATTAAGGTTTAAGCGCAGATTTTAGTTATTCGAAGTGGATTTCTTTTGCTAGAGAAAGGGGGAGTTCTCTGCTTGGCTACCAGTAGAGCATGTGCCCTTGAAAGATTAATGTTTGCCTGAGGAATTTCTACGTTCCTCAGCTGGAGGCTTTGCTGTCACACCACTGCTTCCGAAGTTCACTCCCCACGGTCAGCTTGAGGGCTTGCGGTACGTGGCATGTAGTACAGCCGGTGCCCCCACACTCCCAGCAGTTGCACAGGATCCCAGTCTCCATTGAGGTCATGCTCACCCAGCCACTGCGGAGCAATGCAACCTGTCTGGGAGCCACAGTGTGTGCTACAGCCCTGCAATATTCCTCTCTGGTATCAAGTGTCCCTGATGAAAATTCAGCTGGTGGTAGAATTTCCCTGTTTTCAACAGATGTCACGCTGATAAACCCAGTGAGGACTGTTTCTCCAAGAAGCTGACCTGCTGGTGACTATAGCGTACATTATATTACCTGGATAGCACTGTTCTTAAAACACTATTTAAGAGGACTGTTTTAACTTTCTGGGAAAGTAAAAAAATACACACACACTAGAGCAAAACTACTAGTGCCGGATGAAGAGCACCTGTCTTCTACTTAGGCTTTGTGGAAAAAGCAACAAACTTTTTTAGTGAGCAAGTGGAGAGATCAACCTACCAAGACTGCAATAATTAGCAAGTCCCTAAAAATACCCCAACATGAGTAATAATCCCTCATCCATTGATCTGAAGGATCTTACAAACCACCTGGTTCAGATGAAGAAACTGAGGAGCCTGAGCTAGGCAGTCTACCCAAAGTCACACAGTAACTGCAGCCTGGTACTGGATACCCAAGAGGCAGATTTACTCTGAAGTTTATTGCATCTTCTTTATATTTTGTTCTTCTTGAACATAGCATTTAGTTAGCAAAAAGGCATTTACTGCTCACTGGAAGGATACATGATTACTCAGCAACTTGCATCACTGCATGTTTTTACTGTTTATTTCAGTCGTGCAAGTTACAAGAGCTGTTGCTTTTGGCAAGTCAATAAAAAAGCTCCCATCGTGCACAGGTTCAGCCCCCACATTTGTCAAATCTATTAGAAGATAGATTCTGTCATTTACAGCACTTTTCATCTTGTGTAGCCCTAAACACCAGCAGCTGGATTGAGATTGCCTTTTCAAAGTTCACAAGGGACTTTTACTGCTGTCAGATCTAAGCAAGACTTAAAAACTATTGCTCAAAGCAAGATTTATTGGACGGCTAGCATCTGGTGACAAATGTTGAAGGAAGAACAAAATCCTTTGTATTGTGGGGTTTCTTGACCTGCCTGTTTATTAATGTTCATCTTTCCTCATAACTCAAAAGCACAGCTTTGTGCTTCTGATGCACCCTATGGAAACAAATAAAATGCTGCTGCTGCTTCTGCTTGTCCACATCAGAAAAATCAGCTCATTAAAATGTTAGTGTGGAAGTTGCCAGTAACTACACTGCATTGCTTTCCCTATTCAAACTCAACTAACAAATCTCTACCAGCTCCACAAAAGAACTGATGTGTCTTCCAGGAGTTAAAAGATGACATATTTCTAATTTCTCTTCGTTTTCTATCTAAAAGCTCTGACTTCTGTCACAGACAGGGACACTATGCAAGAGTTTTTAACTACTGTCATTTCAGTGCAACTTCAAAATGCAAGTGAGGGACCCTGGTCTGCCACAGGTGCTGGAAGCTTACTATTGCTAGTGATGCCAGGTTTTCCCTGAATCTTTTCCAGCCCCAGTGTGCTGAAAAAAAACCCCCAAAGACTTCGAGAGATTCTTTCTGGCTGCCCTTATTCAGGCAACATTCAAAATGCATTTAAGAAGAGTTTTCTGCAAGACCACATATTTGGAATCCAAAAAGTAGTTAAAATCTGCTCCCTTGCTTGTACTTACTAGTTTCCCACACACATATTGAGACATTTGCACCTGGTTGCCAATGTGCAAGAACTTAGTTTAATGAGACACCAGAGGACTGTATGGGAGCAGTCCTCTGCGCAGCCTACCCTCTTCCTAACAGGACTGCTTGCTACCTTGTCGTCTGGGCCACGGCCTGAGCAGCCATTTCCCCCCTCCTAGACTCCAAGGACTGAATTTAGAAGACAAAGTTAAATCAGATCTTCTCAAAACAGCTAATAGGATTGGTGTGCTTCACCAACCTTGAAGTCCCTCTTGTTCTGTGAATATCTTACTGGGAATAATTCATCTAAATAACACCCTAGATCCAATCACAATTAATCCCTTTATATAACACAGGCACGTAGCAAAAGCTTCCATTATCTCTGTGTTCTTACATCAGTATCAGCCAGAACTGTATTGGTGCAGCACTTCAGTTCTGACTAGCACGCTGCTAACTGTGACTCTTAATTGGCTGCAATATTGCTGCTTTCCAGGTTTCCAATCTGCATGGGAGTCAAATTTGTATTTGTATTGGCGCATTAGGCATAATATTCCTCCACCAATCTCTTCAGTGATAGTCACAGACTCCACTTTGTTACAGATGCAAGTATCACAATATTTAGAGAACAATAACACCAAAAAAAACCCCACCCCAAACATTAATCAAAACGGGTCAGAATTCCCACCTGTTCTATGTGGATGGCTCTCACCCATACTCACATGTTTCTGTGAGCACCTCCCAGAGTAATCTATTGGCTAGAACCGTCTTAGAAGCAGCTAATTCGAAAGTAAGCCACATATACTACTTAGGGAAATAAAACTTACATTGCAACCAGAACGTGATTCAAGAACATAATATTATTCCCCATCAGGAACTGAAAAGAGCAGACACCTATCAGCAGCAACCAACACAACCTGAATTTTAAAACCTTGTTACCAGTTATTTTCAGGCAACCTGTTCTACAAAGACTTGCAGATGTATCTAATTTCTTCCCCCAAACTAATGCTACTGTTTTCAAAAGATGATACTGTGGCACCAGAGCCCTCTTTTGGGCCAGTATTCCACACACAGTTTGCAGGGGGACTCATTGTAAAGCTAAGCACCGGTACAAGGTTTTGCAAAACCAATTCCTCGCACGGGGCAATCGGATGTGTGGTTTGGGGCAGCAGCATTACACAGCAGGGTCTCCAGATGCACTGATACAAAATACAGTATAAGGAGTCCCCAGTCCTGATCTTTGTGAGAAATAAGCAGATCTCCGCTCAGAAATAAGACTGAGATCCGATTGTTAATTGTATAGTGGTATAAGCAAGTTTCCTCAACACACTTACAAATCCCTAATAACAAAGGACTTGAATTATTTGTAGTAATTATTGAGCAATTCATTATGAGCTAGCAAATAAGTTTAAAAAAACCCAAAAAAACCCCAAACAACTCGTTGGCCGCTACCAGGAAATGGGTCAACACAAAGAAATAAATTAATCAAAAATTATCCTATATGAATTATCTGGGTAGTCCTGGTAAATATATAGCCTCTTCCCAATTTTATTAGCTGCTGCCCAGCTCTCACACACAAAATGCCAGTGATTGCATGTGCAATAAATATTAATGGTTCATAAATTAAATAGCATTATTCTTCTTGACATAACACCATTTTGCAAGGCCCCATGGAAAAGGTACAGGCGGTTTGTTGAGCAAGCTCTGATAGAAGAAAAATATGCCTTTGTTTTCGCTTTTAAAAGTATTTGTCAGGATTTATAGGGTATATCCAGAAGGCAATTAAGGCGACATTTTACAGAAAGCTATCATATGCCCTCAAATAACAAACAGCAATAAAAGGGAAGTGTGATCGGTGAAAACAATTTGATTTATAGAATTACATTTCTAAAATGTAGATACTTTCAGTCTAAACAATTTGTTTAGGAGAAGCTTATGCATGTAGATAACCCAGACTCTTCATAACGAGTAAGCTGCATTGTTCATATTATAGCAGTGCACTGCTACCAAGGCTTCCTTTTTGGGTGACAAAAGCAAGGCGGGCTCTGTCCCCTCAAATACCACTTCCTAGAAGACAGCAGCACCGGGGCACAAACACAAGCCAGAACAAGGCAGCGCACTGGGGCGTCTGCTGTCACACAGGCATCACTGCTAAAGGGAATTTCAAGGCTAGCCTAGGAGGCACCCAACCGAGTTGTCCTCCTGGGGTTACAAGGAACTTTGCCCACTCCTGGCAAGAAACATAAGGAAAGGTGAAGCAGGAGGGTGAAAAAGACTGGCATCATCTTCCGGGCAGAAACAAGAGTTAACAGCTTCATAGCCTCATGGGGCAGGCCTGGAAGGGTCTTAAAAAGTGAAGAACTACAGTGTATACGGGGAGGAAAGCAAGCCAGTGGAGAGAGGCAAGAAGAGTGATGAAGTACTTAAATTAACAAAGGCAAGAAGTGAATCTCAGGTGCAGCATTTTAAACAAATATAAATGTAGTGTGAGTGTTCTAAGTAACTCCAAACATGAGGTGATGAAACCTGAGTCAGAATTTTAGTTGTGCGGACACAGAGATGCTGCTGCACAGAACAGAACAGCAAAACACAGATGCCCTGGAAGTAGGGTGTGAGGACGACACACTGAAACAACACTCACATTGCAGGCTGAGCCGTGACAAAGACACTGGGTGGTCTTGTCTTCAGTGCCTGGAGAAGAAAAAAAAAAAAAAGAGAGAAAGTGACCTTTAGCAAGGAAAGGGCAAGAGACTGAATTTTGTTAACTGAATTTCCAAAGAGTTGTCCAAAATGCTACAAGCTTAGCTTGCATTTGCTGAGTGCGCACAGATCCCTGAATCTGAGTCCATATATGAGATTTCCAGAGATAGCACATCACCAGAAAAAAGGAAAATGCCGTTAGACCTCCAGCAAAGGTCTGTCACTACTGAAGGCATTTCAGTGCAGAAATAAGGATAAACTGGGAAGTATCTATAATAAGACACCAGAAAGCAGTTCATTAAGCTTTAGGGCAAAAGAAGAGAGGATGGAGAGAGGGAAATGGACTGAAGGGTTATGGTTTATTTTAAGGTATAGGAGATTACAGTGAGATCATATTTTCTGTGGAGGAGTCTGCAAAATTATACTGGTTAAGAGAAAGGGTATGGAAGGAATTGCTAACTGAGAAGCCTGAGGGACTGGAGAGCATATAAAATGTGCTAAAGTGGGCTTTTTAGTCACTCAAAAAGTAAGCTTAGAGTTGCTAAAGTAAAGAGGATGGACATTTCTGATGATACAGGTAGACTGAAACTTAGCAACTCAGTCAAGGGAAACGCCGAGTTCTCTGCAACTCTGTCTGTTGTTAGGAAGGACCAAACTAGCTCCCTGTGGAAGGACCAAGTCACAGCAAATAAGTTTGATGCAGACAGTTTATAAGCTGTCCATTCCTCATTTGAGATGGGACCTGAACTGGTCGAGAAGTCTGTGGTTTGAGTGAGAGTAATACAGATATGGAGATACTGCTTCTTTCTTGTTCTCTCTCTCTTTAGTACACATGTAATATAAGATGGCATTTGCTTTGTCTCTCACAAATATCGATTCACTACAGACAAGCTGAGCTGGGAATCAGCACACTTGGGAATGTGTAAAGAAAAATAATTTCTCACCTTGGGGAAACAGAGGGGGATGTTAGGTGCAGAAAACATAGAGTGACAGAGAAGACACAGCGGTATATAGCTAAAGGATATCTCCTATCCAAGCTGAACTCACCAGCATATGCTCAACACTAGCAGGTACTTACGAAGGACACAACGCATTTTGCCCATTATTTGTAAGACTTCTGGTTGCTCTGGTCAGCAAGTAGGAGTTCAAGGCCTCATCCTTTCCTAGGGGGTTAATGAGAGGGCCTCAGCTGAGAAATTATCTGTGGAGGCACTAAGGAGCAGAAAGATCTTGTGCGTATAGTAGTGCAAAACTAAAGGATATTCACACCTTCAGTTTTTATAAAGTAAAGCTATTTCTTCGGCTCAGTTAATTTCTTTACAGCATTTCAGAAACCTGTAGGACTGGAAGAGATACTGCCAGATCTGATGAAAAGAAATATTAAGTAATACTAAATGCTAGTTATTTGGACTTCATTTAGTTTCAGGAACTTGACAGTAAGTGACAGAGCTCTCCTGGGGGCTCTGCTTCTGCAGTTTTACCATGACCCCAAACTGGGCACCAGTGCTAGTACTTTAGCAGTTGATTCCTTCATAAATAGAATATTTCTGTTTGAATTCACTACCTGGATCAAAACAGTCATGTATATTCAGCATCCAAAGAATCCCATGTGCCCCTGTCATTTTTTTTTATGATCAGCAGAAAATATGATCTGTACATTGAAAGTAAAGGATATAAAAGTGCAGAACATCTGCTTGCTACAACCGCAACAACTGCCTGGCTCTGGACTGATGAAACATGGCAATATTCAGTAATTTATAGAGCAACAAAGACAAAACAATAGGAGGTTGCACTTCCATGACCAACAAGGCAATAAAACAAAAGAGGGGGGGGAATGTGTAGTCAGACCAAAAGTGACATAGATATTTCTGCTTCCTACAGTAAATAAAACATGCTGTGTCAGCTGGAAAAAAAAGCACTCCAGCAATGCTGTCCACCTTAAAAGAAAGGTAGCAGCAAGGGAAGGTCATCTGCCACAGCTGCAGCATGTTTAATGTGGAGTTGGTTCCTCTGAAGGAGCCGGTACCAAGACAGCCAGGGTCCAGCAAGCCACAGGAGCTGCTCCCCACAATAGCCTTGCTGGCAGCTCAAGGGCAGAGCTTGCAGCTGGACTTCTGAGAAACACAAAACTCAAACCACTGTTTTGGAAAACTACAAGAAGTTGCTTCCTCATATCACGGCATCGTATTTCTAGGCTACAGACTGACAGAGAAAAGAATTAACTTATTCCAATGTGTCCATGTTACACTGGTGATTTATTTCACTGTCTTTACCTCTACGCATGCCCTGCAAATGGAAGGATTTTTTTGTCCACACTAAGCACTGCTGTTTTATGTCTAGAAATGCTTTCCATCACACAGCCCAGAGAAAAGTCTATTGATTTTGGAGAGTTTCACCATTATACAAAAGCTGGACAACAAGTCACTATCAGTTTTGTTTAAGGAAAAATTTCAACACCAGTGCACGCAATTTCAGCATAAAGAAAAAACACATTAATATAGCAAATACCTTATGGTTTCTTCCAGCCAACAGAAGAGAGCTTGAGCCATGGTCTGTTCCACCACATCAGCCAGAAAGGTGCTTATTCCTCACAGCCAAGGACTAACAAATTATCAGAGAGCAACAAGCTGGCATCTTAAACTGCCCAGCCTTTCCTGCAGCCAAGACCTCACCACTCTGCAGATGGAACGTATTGTCCAAACTATGGCAGGGTTCACCAGGCTAATCTTTACTTTATCTAGGTAGTGATTTGCAGGCAGTGGAAAACAAACAAGCAAACAAATAATGAGATCACAAATTTCCTGAAGCTATGAGAAAAGTAGGTATTGTTTGCATAGTAATTACCCTGGTTCAATTACAGTAAGAAGAGTCTTAAAAGAAAAGTTGGTCTCCTTCCTCTGAGGGCAAAAATGAGTAAGAAACTACAATTATCTTCCCTACTTATTTCCATCAGAGTTGAAGTATTTCCTGTAGAAGATGAAAAAGACAGTACTTAGCATGAAAATAAGACATTTATTTTCAAGAGATGTGGGAAATTCTACACACTACACCTCTAAAACCTTCTGTTCATTGCCCCTAATGTTCAATAATTTTTATCCAAAAGTAGTACTACTTCTTAGATAGACTATCAACTGCTCTCCAGTCACATCATTATATGCCAGGCGTGTTAATATAAACCTGCAGTCATTCTGCTGAGGTCCCTGTTCTAAAAGTGGTCTTGATTATTTTTCCATACTATCTTAGTGTAGTTTCACAGATGACACTGATAGTCCCCATTTACACAGTGAGAATAAATCCCTAAGATCATAACACTATGCATTTTGAAACCTGCAGATGACTTTCCCCAAGAAATTGCACAAATAAATCACCTGAAAGCAGTAACAGTGTAGGAAAATTCTACAGCTCCAGACAATGTGCAATCAGCCAGCGCACACTGTATATATTCCTTTGTCTTTATCACGTCTGACAAGTGTACAGTTTGACACTGACAACAGAGACTGCCTGTTCATCAGGAACAGGGCAGAATTTATAGAAATACCTCTTGAAAGAAAGCACTCCAGCTGGAGTGCCAAATCTCCATGTCAGCTCCAGACTGGTAATAATTTGTGCTCTATTTTCCTATAAAGCAGCCTTTTCTTAGAAGAATATTCAAAGAGCTTTTGGAGCTGAGTGTAAATGCTTCAGCTATAATACGTCTACTAAAATGACGTAGTGCAACTACAGGGAGAACAAGCACAGATGATTCAGGATGTAGCAAAGTATATAGAACTGCCTTTTGCCTCTAAATTACCATGTTAAAAATGGTTTAGGTCAACTGGATGGCTGCCTAGCAAAATTTGCTGCTGAAACGGTCCAGTTTCTAAGTCAGAGGAGCCAGATTCTGATCACATGCACGCTGACATGCTATTGAGAAAATATTAACTATGTCAGTGAAGGAAGTGTCAGGTTTTTATTGAGTCCAAGGGATGAGAAATCACTGCCACTGTCAATGGCACAAACCCCCCATTTTTACTGTTGCTGCCTGCTGTGGGACTACAAATTCAACAGCTCAGCTGAGAGGCCAAGCACTATGCTGCACTTTCATATTCATTGCAGTGATAGCTCCCAGACGTTATCTGTACAGCATAGAAAAACTCACAGCCCTAATGTGCATTATAGTTACAACCTTTACAGGTAACAGCTTTCCCAACAGGTGATGCAAAAGTGCAACTCTGCTGCTTGGGATATTTTGTTGTTGCATCTTCAGGAGGCCATAGGGAGGTCTGTCCTGCCTTCACATGCCAATACTGCCATGCGTAGAGTCCTCCTGAATCTGAATCTGGTGGACTCCACAAATGCAAAATGGCAAAAGGGTTTTTACCTGGGAACAAGTGTACTGCTCGCAGCAGTGAGGCAAGTGGAAGGCTGTGGAAACCCCTCTGGAGAGGATCTGACTCTTGGGAAGCAGCTTAGCACCCAGGTTATTTCTTTGTGCGGTTCTCTATGGCACAGGTCATAGGTCTTACATACATGTGGGACCACAAAGGGGATTTGCCCTTTTGCAATGCCAGAAGGAGTGGCAAACTGAGAGAAGGCAGGAGAGGATGCTCAACTCCACTAGCTTTGCACCACAAGGGCTTTCTGTGGCAAGTCTTTCCCTCTGCTGTCCTGATAATGAGCAGCAAGCTCTGCTTCGTCAAATTCGAACAGAGTCGAACAGGAGGTGCTGACAGAAGAATAAATACGCATGCTCTGGGTCAAATCCTGAGAAGTCACCATACTAGGAGCGGTACAGGGGAATGCGGCAGCCCGCCAATAAAGGAAATGACATACTGGGCAAACCAGAGGACCATTTAAAATACTCAAACCCAAACTATTGGCAGACATCCTGCAGGCAAGGTCAGATGGCATTTGCAAGGCAGCAGGGAGGAACAGCCTCTGCAGCTGTAACCGTTCAAGCAGAGGGCAGGAACCACCCTGGGGGACGCAGCACAGCCCTCCACATCTGCCACCATGGCCCCTGTGAATAGCTACCCCCAAAAACTGTATCTTTATGGCTACTGACACTGACAGATGGCAAAGCAGGAAATTATTGGCCTTGGGACCTGAGCTCAGACTGATGCATGAAAAAAACCTGCAGAAAATCACCTTATACAGCTGGAATTGGAATCGATAACTTATCAACACTACGGAGAAGGGGGGGGAAAATCCCAGTTCTCTCTGGCCTAGTGGTTCTGCTTACTAACTAGGGCTATTCTGTAGCAGTCAATATTTTTGCAAACTGGACGTAATTCATGCACAAGTACAACATGGATTGAGGGTGGCTGAGGAGAAAGGGAGATAACAGAACAAAACCTTTGCCTGGACAGTATTTGGATTTGGAGAAGTTCTGAAGCACCTCCGTCAGATGACACAATTTCTTCCTCTATGACAGCCCAGAAAAAAAATGGTGTCACAAGGTCACCATGAATTGTACTCCCAAGGGGAAAAACAAAGGTTGTCATCATCAATGGTAGGTGAGACTAGGAAAATATTAAGTGCTGCCTTTGTGTGTTGCAATTGTTATTATACCTTCCCAATATGTAATTTGATTTCTAGAAGCAAGTATTACATAGTGTCTGTTTTGAGAAGAAATTTTCTGGCATACTTCAAAAACGCAAAATTCACAGAGAATTGTTTTTTAAAGAAGTTAATGTGTCTGAAAACTCTGTTTCATTTACAGTCTAAAGGAAAAACATAAATACCTTATCAACCCTTAAATTGCATGCAATTTGATGCACCAGTATCAAGTTAAAAATGAATAATTCCATGCCTAAAGGAAACAACTCTCACTTCATGTTGAGGGTCATTTATGTGAGTTGTGCGTATTTATCCAGATGAGGAGAAAAGTATAATACACACTCGCATTGCGGGGTGGGGGTGGGGGGATTAAAAAAATAACAACTCTATTTTTGTAATTCTATTGAGTTTTCATATTGTCACGCAGACAAATTGGTTCTATATTCCTGAGCCATGCTGCATTATGCCAGGGGAGGAAGGCACATCCCTGCTTCACTAAATTGTGGGGGAGTAGACTCAGTGGAATGAAGAAAGAAAGAAAAAAAAAAAAAAAAGCTGATGAACACAATCCATTCTCAGCTGAAGTTGTGGGTGGGCTCCAGGATATTTTGGTAACTCACTTGCACAATATACTGCTGCAATGTGCAAAAAAGAAACAATGCCAGCGTGCTGCACACACCACAGTTTTAACCTCCTGTAAACCGAGTCACACACCTTGGCCACACGGTGTTCATCTGGATGGAAGATGCAACAAGTGAGCCGGGGTGCCCCATCCTGCTGCCAGCAGCAGGCTGACCCCCCCGCCATGGGACGGCAGGCAGCACACCCCCAGGCTTCTCCACATGCAACCCCAATTGTAGCAGCACAGGGAGTTGCCACCCTTCCTCGCCAGCACCAAACCATGGGGGACACCGCTGAGGCTCTGTACACCCACAGCCTAGCTCAGGTGCTTGCTCCGCATCTCTCCAATGCCCAAATCACGGCTGGCAGTGGCCCAGGGCTGGCCCTAGGAGAAGTCCAGCTCCCAGGACAGGCCCTTGGCTCCCACAGCCAGCACCAAAATTGCACCCAGGGAACTTGCTCCCTACACAAACAGATGCACTCACTGAAAATATAAACCCATCTCCCTGCCTGCCCTGGATGCTCCAAGTTACTCCTAGAGAGGTCCAAAAGCCCACAAAACCCCATCTCCCGCCCAGGTATTAATACAGACTCTCTTGTACACACATTTGATAATTTTCTGCAGTGAACAGTGGAACACGCATTGCAAAACGTAAAGGTGAAATAAAAGAAAATAGCATTTCTCTAATGGTGAAAAAGCGGACAGCCAAAGGCTGTAAATTGCTTTACAAGGTCCCACCAGGCATGATGGGTTGCTGCTGTCTTTTCTCAGAACTTAACTCCTCTTTCCTCTGTGAGCCTATAGGCAAGGAAGCAGGTTTTAAGGCAAATCAGAGACCTTCTGCCACCCTCATTCATGCAAGGGACCCCCTCTCCCCTCAGCTGGACCAGTTAGAAGGAATTTATCCGGCTACTAAGTGCAGGTTCAAGGTCCCTTAATATGTTATTTCTTACCTTGTGATAGGCATTTGTCATGGTTTAACCCTAGCCAGCAACTAGGCACCACGTGGCTGCTCACTCACTCCCCCCCCCCCACCCAGTGGGATGGGGGAGAAAATTGGGAAAAGAAGTAAAACTCATGGGTTGAGATAAGAACGGTTTAATAGAACAGAAAAGAAGAAACTAATAATGATAATGATAACACTAATAAAATGACAACAGTAGTAAAAGGATTGGAATATACAAATGATGCACAGTGCAATTGCTCACCACCTGCCGACCGATGCCCAGTTAGTCCCCAAGCGGCGATCCCCCCACCCCCACTCCCCCCAGTTCCTATACTAGATGTGACGTCCCATGCTATGGAATATTCCTTTGGCCAGTTTGGGTCAGCTGCCCTGCCTGTGTCCCCTCCCAACTTCTTGTGTCCCTCCAGCTTTCTTGCTGGCTGGGCATGAGAAGCTGAAAAATCCTTGACTTTAGTCTAAACACTCCTTGGCAACAACTGAAAACATCAGTGTGTTATCAACATTCTTTGCATACTGAACTCAAAACATAGCACTGTACCAGCTACTAGGAAGACAATTAACTCTATCCCAGCTGAAACCAGGACAGCATTTTTCTCCACATCCTGAGTATTCAAAGAAAGCTAGGTAAATCCGACTTAAGACCAAAATTCACCTCTGAGCTCAGAGCAAGATTATCACGCTATTAGGATTCATTCTGGGGACCATTACACATACTGAGAAAAAAAGTGGCTATACAAGAGCGGAGTGCTCTCAACCTTCTCATCTCAGTGAACTTCAGCTATGAGAGAAGAATGGCCCAACATTGACAGAGAAGAGACAGTACAATAGAAAGGTGTCCAAACACAAAACTCTGTTCCAAAGTTTCTATGATGGTTTTGTTCAGCCCTGTGGAAAATACGCATATATCTGGGTTTGCTGATTTTATTTTCTTTGACATTTGAAACTTATAACAAATTGGACTCAATTTAATACAAGAATTTCTAAGCACGTACATGTGGCATTTCTTTCCAAGTAATTTTCTTCTCTTATTATCAGAATAACTCATTACGTACGTGACAAAGTCTCTGTGTCAGTACATTCTAAACCTTACAAGAACAGGATTGTACCAGAATTAGGTATTCCGTATCAAATGCATCTTTGACAGACTCAAGTAAATGAGGAACAAAAGTTTAAGGCTGTCTGAAACTAAGTGCAGTTGTCAGCTGCTGTTTTTCAAACAAGCCATCTAGTACTCACATCCTTGGAAAAGCAGTGATACAGAGCCAGAGATATTAACTGTATCCCAGGGGCTTGAGATTGAACGCTAAAAAAAAAAAAAAAAAAAAAAATTACGTGGTTCTTCCTATATAGAGATTCAAGAAGGTAGTGGAAAAAAAATTATTAAATGCTTGTTTGGGGAAATTTTTTGAACCAGAAAATTGCGTAGAAGATAGCTCAAAACAGTGAAAATTATTAGCATAATAAAAACAAAAACGTGCATATGGTACAGTCAGTTAACAATAGAATTTCATAATTGCACCACCATAGTTACTCTTAGCAAATACCAGCTCTAGACTCAACAAAAGAGCTCTTCCTTCTCCCACTGACTCGAACATAGCTACACACATGAATTTATCTAGTTATCTATCCTAAGTTTGTATAATTTTGGAAAAAAAAAAAGGGAACCCAACACACACACACACACAGAAACCCACCCTCCATCTGCAAGGTCAGATCAGAGAGCCAAAGGGTGCCCCACACAACAGAGCATCTCTGCCCCCATGCTCCCCCTGGCTGCCCCAGAGCCAGCTCCGCTTCCCAGCCCTGCTGTGCTCTGTGGCAGCATGCCAGCCTTGAGCAAGTATTGAACAGGACCTGAGTATTCAGTATCTTTTGGTTTCAGCTCATCTATAAAATGATGACAAAAAGCAGACTT